>NC_029778.3:2332582-2362441 GCF_000817695.3 Arachis duranensis
TATCATATCTTAATAAAAAATATAATTAGTTTTTTTTACTATCTTAATATATTACTATTATAAGTTTTGATTGAGATTATTAAGATTTATGTTTTTTTATAAAAAAATATTATTTATAATATACTATTTTTACATTATATTTATGACACCTGTCATCAATATACTATTAAACTATTTGTTAAATATTAAACAAAAAATAATTTTTATATAAAATTAATAATTAAAAATAATAAAATAATAATTTAATCAAACAAATTAAATCAAATCGTATCATATAATTCTCAAGTATCAATTTATCTTAGGAAGAATTTTAGGTATATTTTCGATACACTTAAAATTTTTTCTTTATTTTATTACAAGTGCATATAAATATCAAATTAAAAATATAATAATAATAGAAAAAAAGAAGATGAGTCAACACTCAAGAGTGAAGTCAAACTATATTTAAGATACTCCTTGAAAAAAAAACGTATATTTAAGATACGTGGCGGGTGATGAAGAAAGGTTGAAGAAAACGGAGAAGGTTTAGCGGCAAAGTTTACGGCTAAGTTAGAAGCAGATAACTACGTTGACGCCACACTGTTTCGTTAACTCTCTACTTTCCGTCACCAACTCTCACTCTCTTTTTTGTTCCCTTTTTTTTCTTTTTATTCATATTTTTTTTTATTCTCCTTTTGTTCTTCACCTTCGCGCCACTTTCTCTTTCTTCTTCTCCTTCGCCTTCTTCTTTCTAAGGTTCGTTCACTACTCTCTTACTCATCATTAATTATTTATCGGTTATTTTTCTTTTGTTTATTAAGAGATTATTCCGTGTTTTCGCTTTGTATTTTGTTTTTAGGGTTCTTTTATGCGATTCTGCTTGTAAATTTCTCGATTGTTATCGTTATTATTATTATCGACGGCGGTATGTGTAATTTGTTATTGCATTGTTTGTTATTGCATTGTTATTACTTATTACTATGATTGCATGTGAGGATTTTGCACTGGCGTTTTGAACCCTAAGCTGTTATGTTATTGTTTGAGATTTGCATCTGTATGTGATGGATTGTTTATGATATGAGCATTACTTTCTCTTGATTTTTGGTTATTTGATTTTTTTTTAAAATTAGTTTATTAATTTTTTTTTTTTTGTGTTTTTTGGCTTAGCTAGTTAGCTGTGTAGAGGAGAAACTGTTTCGATGAAAAAGGGTAAGGTGGTACGTTCAGATGACGAGGCTGAGGGTGACACCGAGCTTAACTCTGTGTCTAATTACCATCTTGAAGATGAAGATTCTGAGCCAGTTTCTTTTGCTGCATTGCCAATTCAATGGGGTAATAAAGCTGTCAAGAATTCTGGTCGAACTGAAGAGAGGGTGTTCCTACATGGCTCTACGGATGAGGGGCTGAAGGCAGTTATGGTGCAGGTCACAGCATGGAGATTTGATCTTTCTAGAGCGAAACCTGTGATATCATTGCTATTATCAAAAGAGAAAAGGTGGATTGAGCTGAAGAAGCCAAGGAATAGCTATCTTGATACTATAAGGACCATTCTGATCACCGTTCACTTCCTGCATCTAGTAAAGAGAAATCCCAAGACATCAGCCAATTCTGTCTGGGGTAACATGTTTAAGAATAGGGAATTTAGGTATTTTCCATGTTCGCGGACTTGATTTGATGCTACTACTTATTTCTATGGCAATAGTTTTCTTATTCTTTAATTATTTGTATTGTAGCTTATCTAAGTCTAAGCCTTCAGAAAAAGATTTGCTGGACCATATGCATTTAATTGATGAAGCTGCCAAAAGAGATGGTGTCTTAGCTAAGTCCCAGGTTTGTAGTTTATTTGTCGTAGCCGTTATAATCGTAATTTGAAAATTAATGATTCAAATTTGCCATTATACATGTATACTTTAGCAACTGAGTTAAATTAATTGCTAATTTTTACGTGTACGTGATGCATTATGTGAATGCTTTAGGTTGATGGGTAAAAGTAAATGTATATATAAATGGGTGGTGTCTGCAAGAAATTTTGTAAAAAGAGTGCGGCATTTTGTGCGGTTGTGATTGAGTCTATCTAGTCGGTGAAGCTTGTTCTTGTTTGCGTCATAAGGGTTTAGATATATTTGAAAAATATTTCTTTCTTTCTTTTAATGACCCAGTGCAATAATGCTTGATTGTTTTGTCTCCGACACGTGTTTCTTATTAATGACAGTTCCATGATTTAAACAGCTTTTGCTCACCGTTTTGAAGGCGAAAGTGGGGAATAAAAATCTTTCTAGCAAGGTTTGTGAAATATTTCTTTGTCCCAGAAAGATGATCTTTCTTTTTTCTTGTTCCTTCATATGTAATATTTACAATATCTTTTAATTTTTTATTCAGGAAGCTAAAGATTTGGTACAGCCTGCATCTATACTTGATGATATTGACAAGGGCGTAAATAAAGCTAGTGAAGAGTCTGAAGAAGAGGATGATTCGTCTCATGAAGTTTGTGTGATTTGTGATGATGGTGGTAATCTTACATGGTATGATTTTTCCCTTCATTTGGGTTAATTTCTTTTGTTGTGCTTTTTTTGCCATGTGCATCGGTGTGAGTGTGATTGTTAATAATTTCCGTCAGTACCAGAACATTTCATCTTCATTATTATGGAACAGTATGAGTTTTCTCCCCATAATTTTAAGTAATCTAATGATACATGCAGTTGTGAAGGACCATGCATGAGATCATTTCATGCGAGAAAGATGGATGGTAAAGAATCTAAGTGTGCTTCTCTTGGTTTCGCTCAGAAGGAGGTTGTGATATGATATCATTTTCCTGTGTTATCTATTTAACTCCTCCTTTTTACTGTTTATGTACTAATTTGCTTTTTTGTTTCAAAAATCTGCAGCGGATCCCGAGCTTTTATTGTAAGAACTGTTTATATAATCAGCATCAGTGCTTTGCATGTGGCGAGCTGGGATCGTCTGATAAAGTTAAGGGTGCTGAGGTATAGCTTTTGCAAACAAAATGAATTTCGTCATGCACGTTGATTACTCTGTTTATATAGTTTCCATACCTGTCTGAAGTGCCACCGATTCCTTTTAGTATTTTTTTTCAATATTATTTTGAGGAGAAAAAGTTTTACTTAGTATTTAATGGTGCTCCGAGTTTTATTATAATATATTGGTAATGTCTGCGCCACCTTGTAGCAGGTCGCGATGACATATCAGATCTCTAGTTGTGGAATTTCATTACCTTGGTTTTTGGTTTCCTTGGCAGTTTGGTATTCATTCTCATATTATTTTCTATAGGCAGGGTGGGTATTAAATTAAGTAGTGAATCCGTCATAACCCTATTATGTTTTCTTGGGAACTGATACTTTTGACCCTTAATTCTCTTGCTTTAGAATCTGCTTTCTCTTACGTTGATTTATTGTAAAATGGAAGAGTTATTCTGTGAAGTCTTCTTTCAGGTCATTAAATGTGCTTCTGCAACCTGTGAATACTTCTATCATCCACATTGTGTTGCCAAGTTACTTTCCCAGATAAATAATCATGATGCAGAGGAGCTTGAGAGAAACATTTCGGGCGCAAATTCTTTCACCTGTCCCGTTCATTATTGCTGTGTCTGTAAAGAAGTTGAAAATGTAATGAAACCTGAGCTGCAATTGGCTGTTTGTAGACGTTGTCCAAAATCATATCACCGCAAATGTTTGCCAAGGTTATTTACATTTTACCTTTGTCTTTCTTGTCTTCATTTTATGATTTTTATTCTAAGCTGTTTAGAAGATTGATTCTCAATTTGTGCTTATCAGAGAGATTGCTTTTGAGGATGATGATGATGATGATGTTATCACAAGGGCTTGGGAAGGTCTTTTGCCAAACAAACGCATTCTTATTTATTGCCTGTAAGTGTTATAAGTTTACTTTCTATAACTCACCTTGTCCTTGTTATTCCTGTACTAATTTCTTCCCACCAATTACTTGGACCAGGAATCATGATATTGATGAAATATTAGGGACCCCTCTAAGAGATCATATAAAATTCCCCGATGAAGAAGATACTGTCCAAGAAATTAATAACAATAATGGGAAGATGAAGCCTGCAACCAAAGAGGGAGTTAGGCCAAATAAGAAAAATGGTGATGTAGATAATGGAAAATCCAGTTGTTCGACGGAAAATGTCAACAGATCTAAAGTGACTGTAAAGCTGTCTCCTGGAGAAGTTGGTAGCAAGAAGAGTCCTGAAAAGACGAGTTCTGGTTCAAATATTGCAAAGAAACCAGAAGCTAATAGAAAATCCGGTTGTTTGACCAAGGATACTACTGGATCTAAAGCGACTCCAAAGCGCTCTGCTGGGAAAGGTGGTGGCAAGAACAATACTGGAAAGAAGACTTCCCATTCAAATATTACAAAGCAACCAAAAGCTAATGGAAAGCCATCTCCTGGGGAAGTTTTTGCAAAGAACAGTTCTGAAAAGGCAATCTCTGGTTCGACTATTGCGAAGCAACCAAAAGCTAATGGAAAATCCGGTTCTGGTTTGACTGAAAATAGCGCAACGATTTCAAAGAAATCTGAAATGTCCGAGGATAGCCAGCCCATACGAGCTCTTTTGGTGAAGGATTCCAAGCAAACTAATGCAGTTAGTAAGGGAAAGCCACCCCTACTGTCCCTTTTGAAACACAAGGCTATAGCCAAGGAGCTACGTGAGCAGCAATCTGGCCAACATCGAGTTGTAGAGATGGAAAGCCCCAATGCTGAATGTTTGCCTGCTGATGTGAATACGGATGATAATTGTGGGGACAACATCATGCCAAGCCAAGAACCCCCAAAGTCACCTGATGGTGAAAAAGACCAAGCATCCGTGAATGGACACAGGAAAAGAAGCTCACATCATTTTAAGGATGACCAAGATAACCAAGAGGGACCTGAATGTAAGAAGAGCAAGCCTGAGAAGACATCGTCAACCAAAAGGAAACACAGCGACGAAAATGATGGAAGTGGCGTCAGTGTGGTCTCATCAGCCAAAAGGCAGACTGTAGAGGAGCTACATAGGGAGGAGGAGGATCAGTGCCAGATAGAGTCAAATACAAGGCAAAGTGTTGGCAACATGGCATATAATTATGCCAGACCAGTTTCAGCATTTGAGTCATCTTATAAAGCGACTCCTGCAGATGTTGATGAGGAAAATAGGATATCCGTGCTTTATGGTTTTGCAGCTGGTCCTAACGTTGAATATGCCAGCACGCATTCAGCAGGTTGGATTGATGATGATGATGATGATGATGATGATGATGATGATGAGTAGTTACAGCGTATGTACTTTGTTTTTTAATAATCTCAATAAGGGAATGACTTTAATGGACGAACTAGTTTTTTAGATCTTAATGATATCCATGTAGAAAAATACAAAATAATTTTATAAAATGTTCATATTATCGTTTTCTCTATCTTCTCTTCCATTAAACATCTTTCATCACAATGCTTACTGCTACCACCACAAAAACATCAACATTACCATTAATGGCAACACCAGGACTACCATTGCGCGCTCTTTTTTTGGGAGATTGTTTTTTTTGTTATGCATCGAAACTTTGAACCAAATCATTGTCTCTCTTTTGCATCTTCCACCCAACACGCTCTTGTAAACTTGGGCCAAATACTTTTAAAATTCTATCATATATTTAGCAAAATAAAGACCGGTTGCGGAGTCTAAACTCTAAACTAAAGCTTCAATTTCAAGCATAACCTCCTCATGAGTCGAGCTATTGCACTTCGTTAAGTAAAAAAAAAAACACAGAAACAAAGCAATAATTTGTTCAGCAATCAGCATATTGCATGAAATGATACTTGGTTCATATGAACCATAAATATGATTATTTTATAATTAATAAAAATTTTAAATCTTAGTCATTGGTTCAAAATTTAAATGGTCATGATTCATAACAAATTTCGGACCATCAAAAACGAGAAAATACTTTCCTCGTAGTAGAAAGCTCCTTCTTATTCATCATTTAGGAATACAAACACGGAAATTAGAGAAATGTTACTTGCAACATCATTTTATTACATTACCGTTGTTATCTTTAAGTGAAATATTTAGGTATAAAAACTAACACGAGCCATGAAATTAGTAAATCTTGCCTACCTACCACATCCACTTGGTGGTTATAGTTTCTCCAATTGGAAGCAGGTACCATTTAATGGTTTCCCTCCTAATAGGGGACTTTTCCATTTTGGTCAATTCCCATATATGATATTCAGTATTCACATGCACATAATTTCAGACATTAGGAACATATTACTCACTATGCAAAATATGTTGGGCCCAAAATGCAAGGAATTGGAAGGAGAAATCAAGAGCTTAATGAAGGTATGGTTTTCAATCATAGCCTCACTATGTTACTGTTATTTCATATCATCAAATATACCAAAAGGAAAGTTAAGGCTTCTCAGCCTCACACCAGTTTTGTGTCTCTTCACCTTCCTTCCACTTCAACTCTCCTATGTCCTCCCAACAGGTATCACTGCCTTCTTGATTACATGGCTCACAAGCTTCAAGCTCATCCTTTTCACCTTTGACTTGGGCCCACTCTCTTCAAACCCACCAAAGTCTCTTCCTTTCTTCCTCTCCTTTGCTTGCCTACCCCTTAGAGGGATCACCCAAAACCAAAATCAACCATACCCATCTAACCAAACTCACCAAAATCACTCAAAAGTCAATGTAAGAAAGGAAAAGCTTCATTTCATTATTTTCCCTATCAAGGCCTTGCTTTTTGGGGTATTATTGATGGGCCTTAATGACCACAAACAAAAGATTGACCACACAGTTATTATTGGCCTATATTGCATCCTTGTTTTTCTATTGGTAGATATTGTTGTGGGACTTTGTAACATTGTGGCCAATGCTGCACTTGGGATTGAGCTAGAACTACCCTCTAATGAGCCTTACTTGTCCACTTCATTGCAAGAATTCTGGGGAAGGAGGTGGAACCTCATTGTAACATATCTTCTTAGACACACTATATACATTCCTGTGAGAACTGCACTGTCCAGGACGGTATTGGGCCCCCAATGGGCCTCAGTGCCCGGAGTCATGGCGTCTTTCGTGGTGTCCGGGATAATGCACGAGCTGTTGTTCTATTACGTCACACGTGCCGCTCCCACGTGGGAGGTCACGTGCTTCTTTGTCTTGCATGGGGTGTGTGTGGTTGTGGAGTTGTGTGTGATGAAGTGGTTGGGACACAAAGGGATGCTACATTGGGCTATTTCAGGGCCCGTCACGGTGGTGTTTGTGGTGGCCACCGCCGCATGTCTCTTCTTTCCGCCGCTGTTGCGTGATGGGGCTGATGAGAGAGCCTTGGAGGAGTTCAGGAATTTAGTTGATTGTATAAAGGAAACATTTTAAAAAATGATGTAAAAAATTTCTGAAATTTTTTTACCCTAATTATATGTTCTACTTCAGTTATTCATTTTGTTTTCAAGTACAGAGAGGAGTATATGCCGATTTTGTGATATACTTCCAAATGTGAGAAATGTGCAAATAAATTATTTGCAGCAAATCTTATCCAATGTCATTTTTAGATTGTAAACTAGTATCTTGTCCGCACAAGTGCACATGACACTAATTTAAGTAGACATAATATGTGTTAAAAAATGCTTAGATATATTAAACTAAACTAGCTTATTTTTCTGCATAATTATACAGAAGTTGCACTTGCGAGAATGATTTTTCCCTAAGCATTAGTTCTTTTCTTAACCGTTGCATATGATATAATGATAAGAAGCAAAACTCATCAACTTATTTCACCAAAATACATAGTTGATACCACTCTGTACCGACTTCTGAAATGAATGAGGATTGAATACAACAATTTATGACATGGGTAATGTCAGCCAGCATTGGAAAATCTAATTGAAACGCCATTGTCAAACATTAAATACATACAGATCCACCCATAGAAAATACTGAATGATCCATTGGAGCCGAAATCGAATTATCTCTAGCAGCCAACCTTTGATGCATTCTCTCTAACTTATAAGGAGCTACCTCTGTTTATGAAGAAACTTATTCACCCTCATTCAGCACAGGTACTATGAGAGGGTTCATCTGTGCCAGATATACGATTGCCCACCTGATTAAAGTGACAAAAAGTAGCATATGTTAAAGAAAAGAAAAACTTGATATCACTTAATTTTAAAAAAGAAAAAAAATTCATGGGACAGTATCATGGATCAGCAGAGGCATTAAGCACACCCATGGAACAAAGCTTCAATATGATATTATGATTGAATATGGATGATACATTTCAGCATGAGAATTTATTCATTGATATTCCAACGAGCAATAATATGCTAACGTTATGCAAAATAAAAGGATAATGTAAATGGAACATGCACTTACATCATCCAGCAACATATTGTGGCAGTAATAACCAAAGTAAGGTGAAATCTGCAACAGAATAATAAGGTATTAGCTCATACAGAGAACAGTAATTTAGAGAGGAAAATGTTCATAAAAAGAAAAGTAGAGAGGAGATAAATATAAGAGGAAAATGTGCGTAATTCAAGAATATCTAAATCTCTGTTCTTCAGATGAAAATTGCATCATCATAAAAACCTACTTGAGTTGCTAAATAAATATAAGCCACATTACAGGAAAAAAGCAAGGCATTTTCACAAGAATTAACATTACAAATTCATAACCTATACAGCTACCACTTCACAAGAATTAACACAAAAGAAAACAAAAACAATTTCCCAATGATACTACAAAGACAAGACATGCTTAAATGCACTGATCCTTTATACTTTAGACAGAATTAGATTTGAACAAGCATTAGAAAAGCTGGTTTGAAGAAAAATTTGTAACCAATAAGCAACCCACTATTTTCCAGATCTATCAGTTATTTCAGGTTACAAATTTCTATATTGTGCAAGACACACTACTAAATCTAATTTGGTCATAGGAATGCTACTCTCAATTGAAAAGCAATAGCTGATTTCATAGTGGTAGGGAGAAAAAAAATAAAAACTCCTACACAATCCTTGAAGGGTTTTCAACCTACATGTTCAGCTCTGCTTTAAGTGCCATTGAAATCCACATATCCACACAATGTGAAGTAAAGAAATCCCACAAGGCCACATGAATACCCGCAATGAGATAAGATTAGCAAATCCTCCTCTACCCAATGCTTCTCCTAAATCAACTATCTCCAGAAATTAAGAATAAAATACAGCAAATCAAAGCTTAAAATCAAACCAATTCAGCTACTTCACTAAAAGTAAAGACATACTTCACACTCAAAAAAAAAAAAAAGGGTTGAACTATAGTTGAATTTCGCTCATAGTAGCATTAAGCTAAGCATGTAAATCAATATAATAAGAACCAGCTACACCAATTAAAAAAATAATTATAAAAATTCGAGATTGCAGATTATTTTAGAAAAGGAAAAATTACAGATTAGTGGAGGGTCCTCGGTTGCAGCAAATTCGGGTGCAAAGGCACGCAATGATTCCAACGACCAAGAAGATCAGCGTCGTGACCAAGAACCCCATCTTATCCGAGATCCAGCTCAATCAGCAAAAAGAAACCACCAATTCCTGAAACACGATCCAACCAAATTCAGCAATGATATCAACCAAAAGAAAGAAAAAAAAAAAAAGATATCGAGATCAGTCATGAAAATGGAAGAATCCAAAATCGAAATTACCTCTGAGCTTCAAAATTCGTCGTGGTATAGAGAGAAGATCTCAAGCTTCTATGGCTTCTTCACGTTACAACAATCATAGTCTATGATTTTTTTTTTTTGCTGCTATCGAAACACGAAATGAAGTTGGTATGGGCCCGCCATTTGGCCCAAAATACCTTCAACTATTTTGGCCTTCAAATCAGCAGTCAGCCCATTAGTTTACAAAAAAACCTCAAAAAATGTTAGTTGATAATATTGCATATAATGTCGTTTGATTTGGCAGATTTGCATACACTTGTGTCTACACTAACCCTCTTATTTACGAGTTGAAATTTTGAGGGAGAAGAAGAAAAAGGAAAATATTTGAAGGTTTTTTTTTCCATAAAAATATGAAGTCACAAACACTAGTTCAATTTTATAATCTATTTAGTTTCATATTTCAAAAAAGGTAAAAACTCAGTTGAAATCGACTTTACGTGAAGTTGATAATTCAGAGTTGTTAGATAAAAATTTAGTCAAATCAATTAAATTATTTAACGGCTCTCAAGTATCAACTTCACGTGAAGTCGACTGTACCTGAGTTTCTATCTTCAAAAAATATACCGAGTCTTATCATCCAACTACTAAAGAAATCATTGTACACTTCCAATTTTAGAATTATTACAAATAGATAAGGTGGTATGTGTAATTTTTTTAAGAATTTAATTTTAGCATTTTTTAATATAAATTTATTTTATACATATATTCAATTTATATAATATTATGTTAGTAAAAATAATTATATTTTATATTAATAATATAAATTTTAAAAAATAATTGTGTAAGTCGTTTTATATTGTTAATTAATTAAAATTAGACACCAAAAATCTCCGAAGACACCAAAAATTAAAATTAAAATTTATTTTTAATTTATAATATTGTGGAGGGGATATCAAAAATGTTTGGATTTGTTTTCATTTGACAGAGAAAACCCTAAACAGTAAAAACTGAACTAACCAAAACCTCGTTGGGATTTGGAAATTGGGGAAGGAGAAGAAACAACAATGGCAATGCTTCGTGTGACAAGCCCTAACGAGCTTCTCTACCGCAATGCACACTCTTCTTCACCGCGCCTTCCTCCTCAACCTAGAACAACAACCTTACTAACACACCCAAAACGCTTCACTCGTCGTCGTTTCGGGTCAGTGAGGTGCTCGTATGCTTTTGTGGATAACGCAAAGATTAAAGTTGTTGGAATCGGCGGTGGCGGCAACAATGCTGTTAATCGCATGATCGGTAGTGGTTTACATGTGCGCTTTCCTCTCTTCAATTCAATTCGCTTATGGATTGCTCTTAAGCTTATAGTTCAATTGCGTATCATGCTTGCTGTGTAAATGTGTTATTTTGCTACGTTTTTAGGGTTGTGATTTAGCTAGTGGCGTTGTTCATTAAGCTAGTGTTGAATTGTGCTACTTTTTTTTTCTTAATATATAATCAGGGTGTGGACTTCTATGCAATAAACACTGATGCTCAAGCGTTGTTACATTCTTCTGCTGAGAACCCTATTCAAATTGGTGAACTTCTGACTCGTGGATTAGGTCAGGCACTTTCATCCTTGTATGAATATATTATGGCTATGGTGTGTATTTGTGATTTGTTTGTGTAGCTGTAGCTGTACCTTCTCTCCAATTTCATTGTTAGTTTTCAGTTGAGAAAATTCAGGGGAGTGTGTGTGTGTGTGTGGCATTGTGTTCAAATTGGTGAAATCCACTTGCAAGAGATGCAGGTACTGGTGGGAATCCGCTCTTGGGGGAGCAAGCTGCAGAAGAATCGAAAGAAGCTATTGCTAATGCTCTTAAGGGATCGGATTTGGTGTTCATAACGGCCGGGATGGGTGGGGGCACGGGGTCTGGTGCTGCCCCGGTTGTGGCCCAAATATCCAAAGAGGCTGGTTACTTGACTGTAGGTGTCGTTACCTATCCCTTCAGTTTCGAAGGACGCAAAAGATCCTTGCAGGCAGGTGCCGCTTCTTTCCTTACTAGAGAGAGAGCATGATTACTGCACTATATAAAAGCTACTAATATTTTCACCTAAACCAAATCGGTCTTTTCTTTTCATTGAATACACAGATGCAGTTTATTTTATTGTTACATAGTTTGTTATGTGAATTCCAGAATGTTATGTGAAATCTAAAATGATCATCTAGTTTTGATTCGGTTTTTCTTCAGGCACTTGAAGCCATTGAAAGGCTGCAAAAAAATGTTGATACGCTTATTGTTATTCCAAATGATCGTTTGCTTGACATTGCTGATGAGCAGACAGCTCTTCAGGATGCTTTCCATCTTGCTGATGATGTTTTACGTCAAGGGGTACAGGGAATATCAGACATCATTACAGTGAGTTTATTTGCAAATTGCAAACTGCGATTCTTCTTTTCTTTCCTCTTTGCCATGGGAGATCCTGTTAACTCTTGTGCCTTCTAGTAGATACCTGGACTTGTGAATGTGGATTTTGCTGATGTGAAGGCAGTAATGAAGGACTCTGGAACTGCAATGCTTGGAGTCGGTGTTTCCTCTGGTAAAAACCGAGCAGAAGAAGCAGCACAACAGGCTACTTTGGCTCCTTTAATCGGTTCATCTATTCAGTCAGCTACTGGAGTGGTATATAATATTACAGGATGTGAACTAGTTGCAAGCATAATCTTCGAAGAGTAAAATTGAAACAAATTAAACTTAAGGAGTAATTTTGAACAATTTCAAAAGTGTTGGGGACAACAAACATATTTCATCCGATAATTTTTTATCCTGCAATATACCCTTGAATCTTGTGGATTAGTTGTTTTGCGGTCGTCTTGAGTGCTAAGATTTTATTGTCTTGATACTTCCATTTCATTCTTTTGACAGCATTGAAACATTAGTTAATCCTCCCCCTTTTTTATTTGCTTATCTACGTTATCAAAAAACTTCTAATTTTTATAGGTGGTGACAAGTTTGGCTGATCCTTCTGCAAATATTATTTTTGGAGCTGTTGTTGATGATCGCTACACCGGGGAGATTCATGTGACTATCATCGCAACTGGCTTCTCGCAGTCCTTTCAGAAGAAGCTACTGACAGATCCAAGGGCTGCAAAGCTGCTTGACAAAGTGGTTGAGGGCCAAGAAAGCAAGACAAGATCTGCTCCCCTCAAGTCTTCAAATTCACCTTCAACAGTTGAATCTAGAGCATCCCCAAGAAAGCTCTTCTTTTAGATGCTTGAGTTTGTTTTACCTTTTTCAAATTTTGTAAGTGTTAAATATATTGTAGTAATTCATCTGTGTAATCACTCCGAACCTTGATTGATTTATGTTTTATAGAGCTATCACTCTCCTTAATGGTCACCAGTCTTTACAAGTATATATATTTCACCAATCTTATAAATATACAGGAGTATATGCTTATTTAATTATGAAGCATGGTAGATTCTAACTTCTAGCTATGTGTAATTTATATAGCTGCATTTTAATGAGACCACATTAAATTACCATGAAGAAATTCCTCCTTAAATTAAAATAGAGCAATATTGTATAATCCGTAATAACCTCAAAAGCAAACTAACGACGCAGCCACTAATTCCACATCATTGGCAAAGCACCAAGAGAAATAATGAAACTCCAGTATGATATATTTTTCAATGCACACTTGTATACACAACATTTGCCCAAAAGAAACTTTGATGTGTTTGGGTATTTTCATAATTACAAATGAACGAGCAAAATCCAAATGACAAGAAGCAAACCCACAATGCCAACCACTGATAAAAGTAAGCACCAGCAGGAGCAACCACCCTTGGTTCGTTTATTTACAATTGACAATTTCTTCTGCACCCACTGTTTTCACCCAAAAAAAAAAAGAGTTGTAAGAGAGCGACAATAACAATATTAACGGAGTTTCGCTTTGGGTAGACTAAACAAGAGATTTGGTCTAAACTCTAAAGAAAAGTTATGGGTGTTACCCTCATCCGAGAATTTGTAACATCTACATGTTGGTCCAAGTCATCCTGTCCAGCGAAAAAAGAGCAAGGATTCAATTCAGAAGAGACACAAAAATGAACCACAAAAAAGGGGATAAATTCATTCAAGAAGGTAATATACAATAAGTCTAGTGTGTAGATCCAACTCTTCATTGACAGCAAGTGCAATATGTTTGGTGCTTAGTACAGTCTCCTCCAATTTTGCAAGGCCATTGTCTTGTTCTGCTCTAACAACAATGCATATCAAGAATCCCAAGTATAGACTATAAGCAGTATGTTTTAAAGTAACCAACTAAAATCAAGTGACCTTTCATAATTTGCCGTTGAAATCCAACAAGTTGGTTGTTGTCCAGGCCAGTTGTTCTGCTCATGGCATCTGGCTTTGTTTCTGGCCCAAGCAAAAGGTCTCTATTTTCAAAGTTCAACATGTTCAAAGTGGAAGCCATTTGGTTAACTTTAGATCTCAAATTCGCAACCATATTGTTGCGGCGATTCATCTCCTTCTCGGATCTATGTCATTGACACGGAAAAAGTTCACAAAGCAATTATACAACTTTACAGCCGAAAAGGCGAGGCTGATTCTTCCACAATGATAGAACTGGTTCAGAATTCACAAAGACCTAGTATGGAACAACAAGATAGAAAGGATACTCAGTTAATCTATTCCCACACTCCTTTCCCTCTACTCTAACCTTTCTCTCTATACTAACGCCTATTACTAACTCCTAACCAGACATGGGCGCAATATCAATCATATCATATTCTCTTTTGTGGAACCAAAGGTATCCTCCTAATGAGGCAATCTTATTTGAGCACTAGAGATCCCATAAAGGGAACAGCTCTCCCAACACCGTTATCTAGCACTCCAACCAACCAAGTGTCATTGGTGCCGGTTAAATTATTTTTTAATCAAAAGTTGCGAATCAAGATTCGAACCCACAACACAAGGAACAATAACCATACTCTGCTAGCACCAGGCTATATTGATTCACAATGTTATCACATTATTAACATATATAATATATATGCCTTACTGCTAATACCACGGAACGATAGAGTTCAGTATTACACCTCTCAAGATGAATACAACTAGTTTGGATCTAGATAATTCTTCATTAAATCTAGTTCCTGATGCATGGTCTTGTGGTGTGCATACTGCATAGTGCTCAAAGTGCTAGTTGCCCTATTGTGACAGCATATGTTTCCATTTTCAATCAGCATATATAATCATCAAGAAGTAAACACTCACATAGCTTGTTTTGCAGGAAGCTTAGACAAAAGGGATTGCAAGCTATCAAGTCTGGTCCCCAATATTGTAATCTTCCTTCTTATAGCAGATGTGTGACGCTGGGTTTCAGGCCCAGACGACGGAACCGAATTCCGCCCGGACATCATGGCTGTAATATCATCACCAAGTTTCACTGCTTCATTATATTCCTTCACCCATGAGTCTGAAGCAGATGCCATTAGCCTGAAACAACATAACAATAAACCCAACTTACATAATCACCAAACAAACATGGGGAATTAACAAACATCAATGATCAACAAAACTTAATAATAACAATAACGACAGATTACAGACGAATTCACAGAGAATCCATTCAGCTCATGATCAAAGAAGTAAATCATACTGTTAACGCACAATTTTCACCAATCAAGGGATATCAATAAAATCAACCACTAAGAACCCATTCAGCTCATGATCAAAGAAGTAATCATACTGTTACTACCCAAAATTTTCACCAACCAAGGTGTATCAATAAAATCAACCACTACAGAAAATGCAAAAAGTTAACTTAAAAAAAAAAACCCAGAATTCGCATACAGCAATAAAGCTTATACGCAAAATATAACAATTCTCAGAAGATGAACATAGAAAGGAAAGAATCAGATTACAGTTGAGAAGGCGAATTGCGATGGTAATGGGAAATAATTGAAAGTTCGAAACCGGAGCAGCAATTAAATGTACCTTTTTTTGAGAAAAGGATGAAAATTGGGATGATGGATACGACGTCGTTCTAGGAAGGAATGGTGATGGATGAAAGGTAACGTACGGAGCCTCCTGGCTCAACGTCGTTTACCGCTGATTATGAAGGAGCCTCCAATGGCTTCCCAATAATTATTCCAGTAATATTTGAAATAGTGTGCAAAAGTTTTTACTCCATACTTTAAATATAAAATTATTTTTATTTTTTTATAAGATCTTTTGAAAAAGATAACTAAAAAAAATCTCTAGTTTGAAAAGTAACAAAAGTTACTTTTGTTTTTAATTTTTAGATTATGAAAAGGCGTGTTTGGCACCATTTTTTAAAAGATTTTAACTTGGGGAAAAATTAATTTGTAGCTCTTTGAGAAGTAGAAATATATGACTTCTCTACTTCTTCATAAGTTATTCTACCACTTATTTAAAAAAAATTAATTTTTAAAACAAAAAATTTACTTTTCTTCTTAACTCTGACAAAAATACTGATCCTTCACCATTATTTTCACACAAGGTCAGCTAGAAGCACTAGCATTCCACCATCATTTTCACCCAATGTTACGTAATGATTCATTTGATGGAAGTATTGATTCTCCACCACCATTTTCAGACAATATTGCATTTGAATAACCTACTACATATATTCCTTCTAAATATTTTTTTTTATCATTTTATCACTCTATTTTTTATTAAATTTATATTTAACTGTGGTATGAAATTTCAGTTTTAATTTTATTTTTTTCATATGTGATTTTATAGCTTGCTATTATTTTCATAGTTAATTATAGCAAGTTATTGACCTCAATAAAGGAGAAGAGAGTTCTAATAGGAGTAAAAAAAATAAAAAACAGCAACAAAATATACATTGACACATATTTTATATTTATTTTTTATTTTCACCTACCATATCATACACAATATTAGTGATTAGGTTATGTAAAATCAACATTCAATATTGGAAAGTATTTGTTATCATCGTTATTTTAATATTTATTATCTTCCGTAAAAAAAATATTTTTTGAGTTATTTATCCAAACGCTACAACTTTAAAATAAGTACTTTTATAACTAAAAATCCAAACACAAAATAACATATTTTATAAAAATCTCTATATATATAGTGAAGTAAGTGAGAGTTAAACCCACAACTTCTCTTATATAATGACTTATAATAAGTAAACAACCACTAAACTAGTTAGTTAATTTAATAATTTAGAGCATTAATTTTTTATTTTTTATGTTATTAATACGCATAAAATTCGAAATGATTGAATTTTATATTTACTTTAAAAAAAATTAATATTTCTGCGGATAGGGTAGAGTTTAGAATTTTAGGATGCGGGTAGGATTAGGGTCGAGAGATTCTCAATCCGCGGGTAGGGTAGGGTAGAGTTTTAATAAAATTTTTAACTCACGGGTAGGATTAGGATAAGGTAACCCTACCCTACCCTACCCATTGCCAGCCCTAGCTGCTATTAATAAAACTCCTTATGCTTTAAGTTTTTTTTTTTCAAAAGAACTTATTTAAGTTATTTATCTAAATTTGCCTAAGTATTAAAACTTTTAAAATTTTAGATTTTGAATAATTTTTTATATTTAACATTTTAAAAAATATGTCTAATTTGATAAAAGTTTTGTTTGTGATTTTAGTTAAATTTACAGTTTTATACTTTTATTAAATGAAACTAGCAATATAAATCATTTTTACCCTTTTTTTTCCTTTGAAACAAATTCATTTTTAGTTTTTTACCTTATGAATGCATATATAAAAGGAAGCTTGACAATAGATGCAGAACTTCATTTATTTTAGTTTTAACCCCTATTAACATAAGGTAAGGTCGGTAAGCAATAGCATAAAGGGAAATAGATGAAATTATAAAAATGAAGTGACTGATTTGCAAAAAAGGGAGAAAAGACAAAAGAGTTTGAAGCGGAAGAAGAAGCACAAACACTTCCACAGTGAGTGATAGAGATTGAGTTCTCCTCCTTCCTCGAGCAGAAGGAAGAAGAAGAAGATTCTAGAGAGAGAGACAGAGAGAATCGATGTCAGACCTAGACAGGCAAATAGAGCAGCTGAAGAAATGCGAACCTCTCAAAGAGTCTGAAGTGAAGGCTCTCTGCCTCAAAGCCATGGAAATCCTCGTCGAAGAGAGCAACGTTCAACGCGTCGACGCCCCCGTCACCGTCAGTTCTCAACCCTAAACCTCCCCCCTCTCTCTCTCTTGCATAAAATTTTGTTATTGTTCACTCAACTCATTGCTCCTTTTCTTCAATTTCTAGATTCAACGTTTCATTTGGATTTTTCTATTTTGCTAATTTCAGCTGAAACTGAACAATACGTGCCTGAAATCTTTTCCATTTCAGTTTTTTGGGGGAAAGAAGAAAAATATTTCAAGTTGGGAGCTTTATCTAGGGCTTAGTATTTATTGGGAATTCGATAGACTGTGTGCTTTTTTTTCCCCTTTTCTGAGTGAAATTTGTTGAATTGCATGAGTAGGTTGAGGTAGGAGCTAGGGGACTGAGATAATTCGTATCAGATTTACAAAGTACTACATTGTATTGTGCATTTTCTGACTTCAAAGTAATTTTAATAGGTTTTTTAGGAATTAGGTAAGTACTGAAGTGCATGGCATACAGTGTTCTCTACTTGATAATAATGGAACTGCGGTTTATGTTCTTGTTGCTTGTTTTTATAGCAAAGCAGATGTATTCAGTATGTTGGTAACAAGATTTGGGATTTGGTCTACTGCACTAATGACTCTTTAAGACTCTGCTTGTTATTTTTTTTTCCCTGTAAACGTCTGATAAGCTGTTTCGGTTGCGTAGATATGCGGTGACATCCATGGTCAGTTTTATGACATGAAGGAGCTTTTCAAAGTAGGAGGTGATTGCCCCAAAACAAACTACCTATTCCTTGGGGATTTTGTCGATAGAGGATTTTACTCAGTTGAAACATTTCTGCTTCTGCTGGCTCTTAAGGTGACTATATAATAATCTTACTAATCTTTTTTTTTTTTTTCTGGAGAAGTTAGAAGCATGCTGCATATTATTTTGGAGTCTCTTTCAATTGTTTCTGTTTTGTCAAGCTTTCTGTATGCATTGCATTAATGTTGAGTATCGTAATAACAACTCAAAGATAAAAAATGTTTCAGTCATTTTGCCATATGGATCTCAGAAATGTGGCCTTATTTTTCAGTAAGGGATTCCTAGCTTGTTTGTGGGTTTCTGAAACTCATGGCTATTTTAGGTTTTGTCATGCCAAATCATCTTTTCTCATTCTTCTTGTGTTCTTAATGATGTTCTTTTATTTGTTAATCATTTCTGTGACTAATTAATTACCTACTACCAGGTGAGGTATCCAGATCGGATAACACTCATTAGGGGAAACCATGAGAGCCGTCAGATCACACAGGTTTGTTTGTTATCCATTTGGTAGAAAGAAAGAGATATTCCAAAAGCATATTAATTTTTTTTTGGTTTGTTTGTCTGGGGTGTTTTTTGTTTTCTGGAAACTGGAATTTGTGACTTCTGAATACTTATTTATTATCCACCGTTGACAGGTGTATGGATTTTATGATGAATGCCTTCGAAAATATGGTTCAGTCAATGTTTGGAGATATTGTACTGATATATTCGACTACTTAAGGTTTGTTAATATCTGATTCATCACAAGTTTTTATTCTTACAAATGACTTCCTGTGGTCGACAGAAAGCAAAATAGAGATATCCATATAAACATTACTTGATCCAAGTATTCCTTATGGGTTCGTTATCCCGAAAGCCAAATTACTATAGAATTCCTGAAATGGTCTTTGATTGGACTTCTGCTTTTGTTATTCTTCAGTTAACATTTCAACTATGACATTCATACTCAAATAATATATTGTGTTATTAGTTTATCTTCAAATGTGTTATAAAAGGGAAAGGGTGTGGTTTTGAGAAAATAAGAAAAAATGTTTAGGTTGATGATTTCAAGAACTTTATGCTGATTAGTATGACATCCTGCCTAATGAAAAATATATGGAGCTAAACGCAATTTAAATTGCTTTTACTAAGTGCTTTCCTATGTTAACAAAACATTGCAGCTTGTCTGCCCTGATCGAAAACAGGATTTTCAGTGTCCATGGTGGTCTTTCTCCTCCCATTTCGACATTGGATCAGGTTAAAAATGCTTCCCTAATTACTTGTCTATGGAGTATCAGATTTTACATCAGCAATTGTACATATTATTTCTTACATGTATCCAGATACGGACTATTGATCGGAAGCAAGAAGTACCCCATGATGGTGCCATGTGTGACCTCCTATGGTCTGACCCAGAAGATATCGTGGATGGATGGAGTCTAAGTCCTCGTGGTGCTGGGTTCTTATTTGGTGGTAGTGTTGTTACTTCTTTTAACCACTCCAATAACATTGATTATATATGCCGTGCTCATCAGTTGGTAATGGAAGGATATAAATGGATGTTTAATAACCAGATAGTTACTGTCTGGTCAGCTCCAAATTATTGCTACAGGTACATCATCAATTAAAATCTACTTATTTCCTAGGGTTTGAATGTTTTCTGGTCTGAAGACTTCTCTTTTTCTTTGTTCTAGATGTGGTAATGTAGCTGCAATTCTGGAGTTGGATGGAAATCTTAATAAGCAGTTCCGGGTGTTTGATGCTGCTCCACAGGTTTGTAGCCAGATCTAATCGTTCTTTATTTATATAAGCTCTAGTATATTGATACCTCGTAAAGCATGCCTGACTATAATGACTTTTGGTACAGTTCTATTAAAAATTAAATTAGCATGAGTGAAAATCCATTTTGATTGAACGACGTTATAATGATATTTAGGTTCTTTTATCCCTTAGTTGTGTTCAATTTCTCAAGTTAGTTTTCATGTTTCTTTTTAATGGAATGTAGGAATCAAGAGGGGCACCTGCCAAGAAGCCAGCACCGGATTACTTCCTATGATGATGTTTTCCTTTTCCGAAATGTTCTAAAGTTGCTCAAATTGATGAATGGTAAAGGGAGATGTACATCATGAAGTTTTTTTTTTTTTTCAACATGGGAGAAACCAGTGGAGGACAATGATAATTTCAGGAGGCAGGAGTGTTAAAGCGTCATGAATTAGTCTGTAATTTTGCAATATATGGTTCTACCTTTGTTCATTCAGAAGCTGTGATGGACAAAGGAATAAACCGACAATGACATTTGGTTATATCAAAACTTAATTAAGATGGGTTCGGATCGGATTAGGAAACACTTGGAGAGAACTTCTCATGTAATTTGTGGAAAAAACCACCGAGTTTTGGTTGTTCCTTTGAGCTATAAAAAAGTGTGCCCTTCAATTTTTGTGGAGTATGTGTGTATATATATTAATGCCAAAAGAATATACACTTTGTTGGTGCTTGAATATTGAATCTAGCATTGTGGGAATTTAAATGTTTACTTGTCAAGTAAAAGAATACTTTTTCAACAGAAAATTGTTATAGTATACACTATACAAAACCTAACCTTAAATTTATTATGAATCCTATTCCTAGGATGTGAAATAACTTTGGTTAATACAAGTACAAAATGTAATAAAAGGAATGTGCATTTTATCGAGTCAAAAATCAGAACATGCTGAAAGGTAAAATAACAAGTCTCGTGACACTCGAGCTCTCATTAAATAATCATAATAATCAATGTGCGAATTCCAGCTCAATTTTATAATTGGCATACGAAATTAATGAATGATATGGCCAAAAAAACTCCAAAACTAACCAATTCTGCTAGTTCTCCAATTCAATCACAGTTCCTGAAACTCAAACTCCAACCACATATTCAACTTCCAATACTTCAACTTGCTCATACTAATCATCACTCCACTTTACACCACAATTGCATTTGTGTCTTGCATTACATGAAGATGCCTACCAACCCAAAAGGTGTACATATGATGACTTCTTTCTATTTTTATCATGTCTTCCCTCCCTACTAAATCATTGACACCAATTTTCAAATTAACATTGCCGTTATATTTTGAAACAAATCCTTTCTAGCCAAAACTTTGTTCCTTAAGAAGCACTACTTTCAGTTTCTCTCCTTCTTGCCTTGGTAGCCAATCAACCCTGATTTATCCTCACTATATGCTTCTCATCCATACTCTCTTCTTCCAATAAAATTGTATCACCATTTCAATGTCACTCAATACCGCTCCTCCCCTAGTATTTTTAAGCAAATAACTTTCGATCAAGTGTGCTCCATTAGCTAATACATTACTGCCCCCCAAAAAAATGAAGAGAAAACAAAAAGAAAAAGAAAAAAAATAAAAGAAAAAAAAACACCCATTATTACTACATTGAACCTATCATTACCTCCATTGAAACTATTGGTTGCTATTTGTTATCACCCCTTTCTTACCTTGAAGTTTTCCTTTGTCCATACATTTTGTCTTATTCTTTCAAAATCTTTGTTTCCACTTATTTCTTTTATCTAACTATTTTTACCATTTGTTTATTTTCTATAATTATCATCATCTCATCTTCACTAGCATGTGCTTCTTTTTCCAACCTAAACTTTACCGCCTCTTGGCTTATAAGCATTGTGTTTGAAGTCGATATAATATACAAACATGATAAACCTCTCATTGTTCAGAATTCCACAAGAGATAGATGCAGCTGGAGCACTGTGTGGGAGTTACAAACAAAATCTAAATCAAACAAGCCACAAATTACACCATATAAAACAAGTCTATGACTCAAGCTGAGCATACCACACTCCTTGGATCTTAACATCCTTTGGAGCTTTGGCACCCAAATCAGTGTCTGATGGCTGAATGCTCTCAAACACACCAATAACCTCTCCAGTCTCTGGCTTGCTCTGCGTCACGCTCAAGGTGATCTTCCCTTTGGATGATGATGCACTCTTGTTGTTCTCCTTAGCGAGTTCTTCTTCGTCTCCTCTTCCTCCTGCCGGCAATGCTACTGCATTGTCGTACCCGGTGGAAGCACCTCTTCCCTTGGGGTCCAAGAAAGAGCTGCCACGGTAAGATGGCACCAAAAACTCCCCGCCAAAGTTGTCTGGCTTCCCTGATGCCACCAACTGCTTAATGGTGAAGAGGAAGGGTACGCGCTCTCCTCCAGGGAGCTGAACAGTCACTGCAGCGTAGTCAATGCCGTCCTTCTCCTCAAATTTCACGGTGCCATCAGAGGACACCTCGAAGGGTCCCTCAATCTCGTCAAGGGTGTAGGTAAGACGTGTCATGAGCTTGGTGTTTTGGAATTCCAGAGGAGAATTCTTGGTGACACCCTCTGCCTTGACAGTGAAGGAAGTGGGCTCAAGACAGAATTTCTTGGCATTGTACTTGCCTGGCTTGAAGGCGAATGATTCCACTCCGCCTTCGATTGTTGGGCACTGGTTCGCGGTTCCTGTCCCTTTCACTTCCAAGTATGTCTTACTCTGGATTTCATCATAGGTTAATCTCTTTGGAACTGACTAAAGATCATGATGCCAATTCAACAGATCAACCTATTGAGGCGTATCATATGTAAATATAGAACTGTCACGTTAATTCAAGTTCGACAGTATATTATTATATATTTATTCAGAATCCCTCCTAGAAAATAACAAAATTAATTAACATAAGCGAAAGTATTGAAGAATAAAATAATTGAAGCAAAGAGGAGACATACAGAAACAAGGAGAGCAGAGGTGGCAAGGGCGAATCCTGCAACTTTGGTGGCCTCAACACATTTTAGAGCCAAGTCCTTGAGATCAGTGTGAAGAGAACAAGTGAGTTTGGAGGCAGCAGGTTCCAAACCAAAGGCTTTTGAAAGGGAGTGAGTGGGCTTCAGGGGAAGAATGTTGGTGCGGCCATTGATGCCGAGCTTGGGGGATTGCATGAGTGTAGCCGCTGCTTGAAGTGAGGCTGCCATTGTTAGTTGGTTCTATCTCTGTTGAAGGCTGTGAGTGTTTTAGTTTCTAGTGTTTTTGTGTGTTGGTGGAGAATTGAGAAGCCACAATGTTATTTGGTGGCTGTGGTGTGAGTAAGATTTCCCATAGGATAAGGTCATCTCCTATTGGTTCCTTCAAGCTAATGTAACTGTCTTACGTGGGATGTTTTTAAATATTATTAAATACCATGGTTTTCAGTTTTCACCATCTTAGACTATTGACTTATTGATTTAACCCATGATTTACTAGCTAGTTAAATTGATTGACATTGGTTCATCGGTATAATTAAATAATTATATAAAATTTTATTATTTTTTCTCTATCATAATATTTTTATTTTATTTTTATATTAAAATAATTAATTATTTTATACTTATTATAATATTACATCCTACAAGTATTTATTAAAAAAATAATACTAATAGATATTGATATGTGCATTATAACTCGGCTATAAACGTTATAAATTAGTTATAAATGACAAACATAAAAATTATATCAAAATATTTTATAATGTTAATAAGCTATAAGTTAAATGACCCAATTTTCTCATACTCATCTAAAATAAATCAATCGGTTAAAAGACAATTGATACTTGTTCCAAATATAAAAAAGGAGGTAAGAAACTGATCTTTAGACTTCAAATCTGCCTATGGTTAATCAACTTTCTTCAATGTCATCCAATAGTAACGGAATTACAACACATAATGATGATTGCTATGAATACTCAGGAACCAGAAGAGGATCAGTTGGTCCATTCATCGCAGATGTCATAAATTTTCAATTATTCAAAAATTTTGCATTACCAATGACTTTAACTTTTTATGATGGCTTGGGAGATTTGAAAAAATACGTCAAAAAATTTTGTTCTATAATAATAGTAAACAGTGCTTTGGATCCTATTTTATGTTGTTATTTTTCTTTTTTTTTTAGATGGCCCTACATTTTATTGGTTTTTGTTTTTTCGTGCAAAATCTATTTCATGTTTTTAGGAACTGGCCAAACTATTTCAAAATCAGTTTGCTGCATCTTCTCTTTATTTGCATGATTATCTAAACACAGCTTCCCTGATTTTTCTTCAACATAAATCCTAAAATGTGATTCAAGGTGTAAAATCATCTATTATCAGCATCCAGCAACTCTCTGTCTTATTTTGTTATGATCCAGTTGATTAGACCTTCCGTCGCATTTTTAATTTCTAAAATGTGGCTTCTACTTCCACTTCCACATTGACTGTTCTTGCCATGCTAATAGGGTAAAGACTTTTACAAACCAAACGAAGTAAAATGAGATATCTAAAGACATACTCCATCGTAGAGAACCTCTTCGAAAAAAAGAATTAGCAGCTACTAGTGCAAAGGAGAAGATATATAGTTGATGGTGTAAAAGACTTGTAAATAACAAGTTTAAGCAAAATTTAGATCATTTATGGAAAGATTTTAGGATCCTTCTCTGTAACTGAATAAGACAAACTGTTACAGTATACACTATACAAAACCTTTTTCTTAAATTTATAATGAATCCTATTCCTAGGATGTGAAGGTAAAATAACAAGTCTCGTGGCACTCGAGCTTTCATATTAAATAATCATAATAACCAATGTCCGAATTCCAACTCAATTTTATAATTGGCATAAGAAATTAATAATAAATGATATGGCCAAAAAACACTCCCTAGTTCTCCAATTCAACCACATTTCCAGTTCCTGAAACTCAAACTCCAACAACATATTCAAATTCAACTTCCAAAAATAGTAAGAAAACTCCTCCTTCTGAAATCTTCTACCATATGGGGTGTCCTCAAGTTTTCATCTTTCTCTATGTAAGATAAACTTAGAAAAAATACACAGCATGTTTTTCAAGATTCAATAGCTTAAGCCTGTTACTAAGAATTTGACTAATTCGATTCGAGAAACTGTAGCTGCCTCTGCCAGCACAAGCTTTGTGAAATCCATGGCTCCATCAATTCTCTTCCTTCTTATATCACTTCTCTTCATTCAAAGCAGTGGTGATCTCCAACAACACAATGAAGAGGGTCACATCTCTGTGATGATATCTGATAAGGGTCTTGACTTTGCCAAGGATTTGCTGATAGACAAAGCTATTGCCTCCATTGTTATGTCTCAGCTTCCAGAGATTGAGAAGTCAGTGCAAGTTCCACTTGTTGGAAAAGCAAAAGTGGTTCTTTCTGAGATCACAATCAAAGATATCCAAATAAACTCTTCAACGGTTGAGACTGGAGATTCAGGAATTGTTGTGGTAGTTTCTGGTGCCACTGCAAACTTGAACATGAATTGGAGGTATAGTTGTAGCAGTTGGTTAGTCCCAATTGGAATCTCTGATAGTGGAACTGCCACTGTTAAGGTATGAAGCTACAATATTATTATTCATGGTAGTCATGTTTATACTTCTTGATTACCCTTTTTATCCTTTTGGCTAAAGTTGCACCTTTTTGTTCTCATGACCCATAATTTAGTAATTTACATAGTTTTATTGAAGAGTAAGAGAAATGAATTTCAGTATCTGTTAGGCAAAAGTTCTGAGATAATTTAATGCATCTAAGGTTATAAGTTTCATGTTCAATCTGTATATCCCTCACTCAGTTTGGTTGTGCTTTGTTTGGAAGGTTAAAGATCTGGAAGTGGGGCTTACAGTAAATTTAAGGAACCAAGGAGGAACTCTCAAGTTAATTCTATTAGATTATGGATGTAATGTTGGAGATATCTCTATAAAGTTGAATGGTGGAGCAGCATGGCTTTACCAAGTGTAAGAAATAGTCCCAAGCAATGTGTTATTTCCAGTTAAGCCTCAAAGTGATCCTTCAAATTTGCCACGTGTACTAAGATAGTCCCTGAGATCCCAATTGCACAAATTACGTTATTGAGATCAGCAAAAATATATCATGTTAGTCCCTCAATCTTTTTCCATTCGTCATGCTGTATGGACTAACGTGGTGCACTTTTACCAATCTCAGAGATTTAATTGGTATAATTAGGATTTCCGAGACTATTTTAGTACACATAACCAATCTTTGTTTTTTTTTTTAATATAATTAGGACCTCACATGCTTATTCTCCTAGAACAATGCTTCTTTGCCAATAATTTCTTTTATGCTTTAATTGCAGTTTAGTGGATGCTTTTGAAGGAAACATAGCTTCTTCAGTTGAAGATGCCATTTCAAAGAAAATAAGAGAAGGGATATCAACACTTGACAACTTGTTGAAGTCTCTTCCACATACAATCTCAATTGACCAAACTGCTGTTCTAAATGTTTCTTTTGTGGACAATCCTGTGCTGAGTAACTCTTCCATTGAAGTTGAAATCAATGGTTTGTTCATAGGGACAAACAAAGTTTTAGTACCTCGAAGTAGCCTCAACGGATTGGAGACTTCAACTTCTTGTGGAGGATCACCAAAGATGATCAAGATTTCAATACATGAAGATGTTTTCAACTCTGCTTCCTCTGTTTACTTCACAGTAAGTTTCTTATTCTATTCTAATTCTTTCTTACATGTTCCATGTTTAATCTTGGATTTCTTTTGTGCAGGCAGATAGTATGCAATGGATTCTTGATGAGTTACCTGATCAGAATCTTTTGAACACTGCTGAATGGAGATTCATAGTTCCTCAATTGTTCAAGCAATATCCAAATGATGACATGAATCTCAATATCTCTGTATCCTCTGCACCAGTAATACAAGTAACTAACCAAGATATCAAAGCAACCATTAACTTAGACATAATAATTGATGTTCTTGAATCCGGTCAAGTGATACCTGTTGCATGCATCTCAGTGGTATGCTTGAATCAAGTTCCAGAAGTTAAAAGCTCTACATTCTGATTAAGATAAATTAAACTCAAACTATGTTTGTTTGGTGCAGGATATTAGTGCTTCTTTTGCTGCAGAAATCATAGGAAACAATGTTACTGGTAAACTCAAATTGATAAAGTTTTCAACAAACTTAAAGTGGAGCAAAATTGGAAAACTACACATGCAACTGATTCAGGTAAAATCAGAACAAATGCATTAGTCTTTTCAGCTTGGATCTTTGTATTTTGACATTGTGAATTCTTTCAGTCCCTGACATCAAGTGTCCTCAAAACTGTCATCATACCATACCTTAACTCACAACTTAAGAGGGGAATTGAATTGCCAATTCTTGATGGTTTCGCCGTCTGTAACGCGCGAATCGCGTATGCTCAGCCGTGGATTGAAGTGTGCAGTGATGTTTCCTTCTCAGGAGACTCATATCTGATGCTGCTGCCAGCTTCAGTATCTTAAAACTGAATAATGTTCTAAGATATTTGTCAAGTGTTGTATTCTTGTGATATCAGAGAATGAAAGATTGAATAAAATTGAAGGCGGCTACTCACACGAAAATGTCTTCATGTAAAGATGATAACTAAGATGTCGACATATATTATGTTAAGAAGTTTAGTCAAACATGTTAAATTATGTAACGATTTTTAGATATCATCTTTACAGCAAGATATCTTCGTGTGAGTAATGGCCAAAATTAAAATACATGCATAGATTAGAGATTTCTTTGTAAGATTCTTGTGTTAGTTTGTGAATTACATGTTCAATGTATCATTGAATGAGATCTTTTTAAAAATCATGATGATATGAAGAATTTGCAAAAAAAAAAACCAAATATCCTAATTGGGATGCATATACACTATTGTTTTATGAATATTAGTAATGTACCATACTTATTTTTCTGGTAGTGGCAAATATTATTTTAATTATAGCTATAAACTTTGTGTTCTGTTCTCTAGAATGGCAAATATTAGTAATGATGATGTCTCAGGCACTTAGATTAGATGTAATCTTGGGATATTTTTGCACCAGGAGTTAGGTTAAGATGCATAGAAATTTAAGATTTTTTAAGTGCCAAAGTAGTACGAGTAAATTGCATGTGAACTTTTTAAGGTTTAACCCCTTTGATTGCAAACACAGGAAAAAGAATAAAAAAATCCGAATTATTTTATAAACTCTTAGTGTTTGTTTAGGTGTCCTTAAGTTAATAAAAAATATATACTTTTTAGTTTTTTGAGTAAAGTATAAACCTGTGTTCTCTGACCTTGTACTCCGTTTGTCAATTTGGTTCTTCTGTTAGTTTTATGGTGAAAATTCGTCGGAAATTGCTGACGTGTCAAGTGCAAAAATGGACAGGGACTTAGTTGTCTCTAAATTTAAATTGGTTAGGGATTTATTTGTCCTTATTATTCTTTAAGCAATATTTTTTAATTGTTTTTTATTCATTGTATTAATATTCTTTTTTTAATAAAGCGAAAACTAATGAACACAATATTTGATATATAGTAAACTTTTTTTGACTAATAACAAATTTAATTTGTTATCTCTTTAAACTAAATTAATAATTCTATTAAGTGAAAACTAATGAACACAATATTTGATATATAGTAAACTTTTTTTGACTAATAACAAATTTAATTTTTTATCTCTTTAAACTAAAATAATAATTCTATTTGATATCTTTGCACTAAAATATACTATAAGTAGGCTACTAATACTAAATGAAATAAAACATAATAAAATTATTAATTTAGTTTAAAGAGATAAAAAATTAAATTTATTATTAGTCAAAAAAAATTTACTATATATCAAATATTGTGTTCATTAGTTTTCACTTTAGTGGGAAATTAGCTAGATCATAATACTAATAGTATATCATAGGGTTATTATTATTAATGTATTAACTGAATTTTAATGTTTATTATTTATATATTTAAAAATTATTTATTTGGTTTCATAATACATGATATTTTTAAATTTGAATAATTTATTAATTAGTTTATATTTATTTATTAAAATTTTTTTGAATAATTTATTAATTAGTTTATATTTATTTATTAAAAAAAGAATATTAATTCAATGAATAAAAAAATAATTAAAAAATATTGCTTAAAGAATAACAAGGACAAATAACCCCTAACCAATTTAAATTTAGAGACAACTAGGTCCCTGTCCATTTTTGCACCTGACACGTCAGCAATCTTTGACGAATTTTCGCCGTGAAACTGACAGAAGGATCGAGTTGGCAAACGGAGTACAAGACTAGAGACTGTAATGGAAGGGGTTTTTGGTTAAGAATCGTCTTGTCATTTTGGGAAATGGACAGGGATTGGGTTGGTACTTTACTCTTTGTTGTGGTGAGCATTTTCAGAGATTTATCTCCTAGTTTCTGTTATTTTGCTTTATTTTGTATTTTAATTTTTGGATTATTGTATATACTAGTATTGTGGATACTTTTATCTTAGTTATGCGTACTTTTATTTTGGTTTATTTCA
>NC_029778.3:2363352-2401405 GCF_000817695.3 Arachis duranensis
GCTTGTTTTGTCGACGATGGCGACGATGCGGGCGGGTCGGAAACCTACCGACGTGGAGGTGGAGCTTATGAGGGAGGCTCGGAGCAAGCTCGCCGAGCTCTGCGTAGGGCTCGCGCCGAAGGATATCGTTGGGAGGGAAGCGATTGGGACGGTGATTGAGGATCTTGGATTGAACGGCAGGGTTAGGGATCAGAGGTTAGGGTTTCGAACTCCAAAGATGTCAATTGCTGAGAGGTATACGCATGCTAAGTGGAAGGTAAACAACCAAAGCATTTCGATTTTTTTTTTCTTATCTATTCAGGAAATTTATTATTATTATTTGAAAATTTTGGAGGCTGTGTGTTGTATAGTGATTGTTGTGAATAATTGCTGCTTGTGAACCTTGTTTTGATTGATGTACGGATGTGGCGGTGTGTGCGATTCAGTTGTTGCAAATTCTCCAGGATTTAGATAAGCATAGGGGATAAGAATTTTGGGTTTTGGTGTTTAGTGGTGCAAAATCCATTTCCTGCTTAGGTGCTTATGAGATTGTTAGCATTGCTTAATGGAGAGGATTCTTTAGGAGGAATTTATTGTCTACTAATGAGCTTTAATTGCTTGAGTATTGGGCTATTTTATGTTGTCAAATTGATCTTATCTTAAACTTCCTTACTGGTTTGGAACTGAATTTAATTAATCGGTTTTGCTATCGAAAATTAGAAGGGGCTACATGAAAAATATAGTTTCGACATTTTTTTATAGAATTTAATTTTGATGCATTGTGTAGTTTTTTATACGTGCATCCAATGATGTAAGGCCACATCAAGAAAAATTACTAACTTTTACATTGACCGCGTGAATTGTCGTCCAAAAGAATGGATATGATTGCAAGTCTGAGTAAAATCACTGTCGGCATCAAAATTAAACTCTTTTTTATATATTAAATGTGTTCTTTATTCCTTAACATGTAGCGAAACCATTGTTTATTTACTTTCAAATGCTATTGATAATAATAAATACAATGAAGCTGAATCAATTCTTTTGATGACTTCCCCCTTTCATTTCCTCTTTTCTCAACTATTGTTTTATGTTCTTAGATGGAAGAAGCAAAGAGGTATGCTGCACCTTCTACAACGTACACATCTCAGCCTGTGCAACCAAGTACCAGTGTAACAGTTGACAACCGTGTGGCTCCACATGGTGTTCGTGTATTTCCACCTGATAATTCAAGCCACATAGCGATCCCTTCTTCGGCAACAACGGTGTCCATTCCTTCTCATGTTTCTGCAGGATCGTCTTCTACGTCGCAATATCAGGCGACTAGCAATGAAGTAAGACCACCTATGGTTTCTGGTGCAATACCTAGCACTCATCTCGGGAGAAATTCATCTCCGATGGTAGTGCCTAAACTTGAAAACCCACAGGTCAGAGCTGATGGAGGATCAAATGGGTCTTCTTATGTGCTTAGTATACCAGGTAATATACTGTCCATTAAAGTTTGTATGTACCTACATGCATATGTTGAGTTATGTTACCAATTGATCGATGACTAGTAGTTCAATCTGTTTTTCATTGTTTATGGAGTGAATGACCATACTTGGAATTTTTTCTCCCCTTGCATGTAGCAAATTCTTCAGCAAACCAACCTTTGGCAAATGCTCCACCATGGTCAATACAGACTCAATCTGTGTCGTTAGCTAGAACAGCATTGGAAAACAAGGTGCCTGCTCATAACACTGTCAAGGTACAAGGAACAAGTGATGTAGCTTCTTCAAGGGCAGGTTCACAAATAACAGCAGATCAGAGCTTTAGGCCATTTATTACTCAAACAGCACCTGTAAACTTGTCTACTATGCAACAGTCTTTCCAGGGTATGAACGTTGCTCAGCCTCCTTCAATTCCTACTCATGCTGAAATTGCAAAGATTGTCCAGAAATTGTTACAACCAAAGCTTCCTGAGCATCCGACATGGACTCCTCCATCAAGGGATTATATGAATAAGGCTTTGACATGTCAAGTGTGTGAACTCACTGTCAATGAGGTTGATACTGTGCTACTCTGTGATGCTTGTGAAAAGGGATATCACTTGAAGTGTTTGCAGCCCTCGGTTTTAAGAGGAATTCATAATAGAGTGGATTGGCATTGCATGAGGTGTTTGAATTTAAGCGGTGGAAAGCCTATACCTCCAAAATATGGCCGTGTCATGAGATCATCAAACACACCACCGAAATTGCCCACTACGGTTGGAGTTCAGCAACCTTCTGAGAAGAAAACAGGGAGCTTAGATCCAAAGGTCAGCCAGCAGAATTTAACAACAAATGGGAGCACTGCTCCAATAGTTGCTACCAGCAATGTCAAAGTTGAGCCACCATCTGATTCAAAGACTCCTGGTACAAAGGATATACATGGTACCGGATCATCCAACATGGAACATATTGATCAGAAACCTGACCCAAACATCTCTATGAAATCCCTTAATGCAGCTTCTGTTCCTTCCATTGACTTTCCTGGTGAAAGTTCTGCTCAACAAATTAATCCTGAGCCTTCAACCTGTAAAGAGAGTTCAACCTCTAAAGAGTGTTTCGATTCCAAGACCCTTCCTAAATTATCTGAGCCAGGTGAATGTGACAATTTGCAATCATCACAAGACTTTCAAGCTGAGCAGAAAGTGTCACAGGGCAATGCTGTAGTATTATCGGATAAAAAAGTTGACAGTAGTTTAATGAGTAATGAACAAAAGGAATCACAATCAGGAGAAAGCTCAACTTATGATACCAAGCGAGATGGCCAAGATGTTGCACTAGCAAACTTTGATGGGAGTTCTGGAACTAATGCTGAAGTTAGACAACACTGTGCGTTATCTTCAGATAGCTCGCAAGTTGTAGAATGGATTGGTGATGTTATACACATTGTTGATGAGAAAAAGTTTTACAAATCTTGCTGTGTTGATGGAGTGACATATAGGCTTCATAGTCATGCTCTTCTCCCATCTGGCCATGGCAAATTAGCACCTTCTAAACTTCAGGTAAGCAAATCATCTTTCTTCCCACTTTAGTCTAGCATTTGGTTACATGATACCTCTAAAAATTTACTATGAAATCACAAAGCTTTTGTGATTGATTTCTTCCAAAAACATGTTTTCGGTGTACTCTAAAGTTTCTGCAGGTATATAGGTTTGAACCCTTGTGTGAAATAGTTGTTTTAGTTTATAAATTATAAACCTTTAACAAAGTGATGTGTTCGATTTTATTTTCAGTCTATGTGGGAAGACTGCAAAACTGGGTTAAAGTGGGTTAAGGTGACGAAATGCTACTTTCCTGGTGATTTGCCTGGGAACATTGGTCATCCGTGTATATCCGAAGTTAATGAGGTAACTATTTATACTTGTGCATGTAGCCTTTATATATATGGTGCTACCCTTCATAGAGACGGAGACTGATATCAATTCATTCATGTAAAAGTTTTATATTACGTAATTCTCAGTTTGTTGGTGTTATTTTGGTATGTTTAATCCATGTTTAACTTCTGTTTTGGGATGTTTCAATCAAATGATAACTCCACAAGAACATGGCAGCATGCTTATCATTCATATATTGCATATGGGTTTTCTTACTGATTTTTCTCTCTTTTATTGAAGGTTTATGAATCTAATAGTGAAAGAACTGAAAAGGCTAGCTCTATTCGAGGTCCATGTGAAGTCCTTCCATCTGATAAATTTAATCAAGAAAACGACAGACGAAATCAGTTGGGAATTGAGGCAAATGCTAGGCATGAACATTGTAACCTCCATCCATCCTCTACTAAATGAGGACAAAATTTGAATTGCTATTTTGATTGAGTTTATATATTTGCTTTGTAAACCTTTTCTAGTTTTGATTTTCAACAGATCTCAATGATTTTTTGCAGGTGGTTTTATGATGAAATCAAAAAGTTATTTCAGCCTGTTACCAGTTGATCTTGTGTGAAAACATGATAATATGACTCCCCTTAGTCATGCAATTTTATGGTGGGTATTTGATCCCTTGTATCTGTGCAAATTGTTAGAACTTCTTTCTTTTTTTAGTTTAATGTATCTATTCTATTGAATCCATGAATACATATTCCCAGTTTAACTGTGCTCTCCTGTTGATGCAGGTGAGATGCATGTTAGACCCGCTATTCGATGTAACATGCGACGCGCCTGATCCCCCATGCAATAATCTCTCGTTGGCACATTTGAGCATGAATTCCATGTGATGTAAAAACTTTAGCCGAAGATATGAATGTTAGCTTAGACTTTAGTTGCATTAGTTCTTTGTTTTTGATCTGTGCCTTTAGTTCTGGTTTTGAGCAATTCATTCTGTATCATTCTTTTTGGGTATGCAGGTGTTTTTTTAGGTCCACTAATCACACTGTTACCTTTTTTAATTAGATTATAGCGTAGTCCCCTGCTTAGTATGCTGGAATTGTATTATATACCGTTTGTAAAAAAGAATAGCCATTTCTTCTGATAGACATAACCTTTGAATTTGTTCTGGGAAAACCAATTGAATTCAGTAGCAAAAAAATAATCATTATTTTGTAGAATCTTGGATTCATTATTTCATTATTTTTAATTTTGCTATGCATCTATTTATAATAATATCTCAGATAAGGACAAAACTCATCTGCATGAGAATATGAGCACTATTAATGTGACTTATTCAAAATATTTAATGTTTTTTGGATCATGATTAGATGAATAATTCAACCCCGTAATTTCGTATCATTGAATTCGAGATATATTGCTAGGGCCCTATAGTGAAGACGCAGATCTTTAGAACGGTTGCTTCATTTGGATCCATCCACAACCATGAGAGCTTCAAATCAACATCTTAATTAATCAGATTGAACTCAACACTCATCTAATGAGCCTATGCCTATCAACCTGTATTGATAGGCATGTGGATGTTTACCTCTCTTATATTCTTAATAAATCTCCTAGGTTTACCAACTCTAATTAACATTATAATATTAACAATCTAAAGATAGGCAAAGCCTACTACCCAATAAATTCCCTTAATTTTGAGAATACCAAAATACGCTACAAACTTTCTTGTGACAACCATTGTTGTGCCTGCCGGAGAAGTTTAGTACCAATAACTGTAATGCTTGAATATTTCAGGGAACAGTGTCCCTTTGAAGGGTTATACATCAATATTTTAGCCCCCCTTCTCATAAATTCCCGGACACCAACAACCACACACATAAGCTTCTAGATACATTCATTCTTAGGGGAAAAAATAGTATTTTTAAACTACTTAACAGTAATTCTTTGTAGGCTAAAAACACAATTATTAATAAAAGTTTTTAAATATTTTATTTTAATAAATATATATACACATGAATATAATATTATAAATACATGATTAATGTGAGGTGACGTATATGTTTAGAAAACCAAACATAACATCAACTCTTAAGATACGAGCTATAACTCAAATGACATAGTTTTTCCATCCTCATCCATAGGTTTCAAATTCAAGTCTCACTCCTAACTTTGAAAAAAAAAGATCAAAGGGTTAATAATACACTCAATGGAGAGCACATACATAAAGTTGGATTTTGACTTCTAAAGTTACCAATGCATGCTACCTCCCTAAAATTTGTAGTAAAAAAGTTAATAAGCATCAAATTCCAGTAAAAGACAATAGTCAAAGACATTGGGATAAAAACTAATAACCAACATGGTACTAGAAGCTTTGACCGTTACTAAGACATTGGGATAAAAACTAAACTTACTTTTGTAAAAACTGAATATTATATTCATCTTTATAACTCAAATTAAATTACCTTGCTTCTTCCTTATAAAAAATTATGCAACCATGGTGACGGCAGAAAAGATAATATAATCCTGCCAAGAAAGTAACAAAAATCAAACCACATGCACTACTCTTATTGCAATCTTATCTTTAATTATATTCTAACTTCTTTTCAAAGTCAATGGTCCAAATCTGAACCAGCATTTGAAGAGAAGAAAATTGGGAGAGGGGGGGCAAAAGCATATATACAAAAAGGGAATAATTAACTACCATCTTTTGACTATATAAACCGGTGATTTCTCTTTACTTGAATGACTTTATTAGTAACTTACGGGATGTCACATTAGCATAATAATTACTTCCATTTTTCCCAACAAAAGAAAAATGTTGGGTTGATTAAAAAAATATTTTTCTAAGTTTTGATTGTTATATAAGAGGAATCGAGCATTAGACTTTTAGATCATACAAATTCTAATAGATATTACTTGTCTTAAAAAAATTAAGCCAATTAAAAGAGGTATGTAAATGATTATATTTCTATCACACATGGAGGTTAAGATAATTTTGGAGATAAAGGGTAATTAGAAGATAAATGGTGCAATAATATAATTTCATGTGAACCGGCGAGTATTGCGGTGGTTTTGGTGTTTGAAGAACCTCAAGAAAGGAGGATGCATGGGGGGGCCATTAACAAAGCAGGGCTGAAAAATAAATTAGAGGACAAGATTCCAAGCTTTTGGAGTAAAATTTCAGAGAAAGAATATGCTACCTTTTGAGTTGTGTGAAAGGCTATGGCTACATTTTATTCAGTCAAACTCACATAATTTAGATTTTCACTATGTAGCCATGGTGTAAATGGGGGAGTTACTTTGTGGAGTTTTTACATACATCATCTAAAATAGAGTTTGGAAGGTAGTCAATAAGTCAGCTCACTCGTTATAATAGTCAGTAATTTATTGACTAATGACAGATAGATTTATAATAAATTATTCTTTGATTCGCCGAGATGAGAAATATTGTGAGAAAAAAAAATTAAAATTCAGATTATGTAATTATATTATACACAGAAAACAGAGTTTGCTGGAATATGAAATCATTTAAACAAAGCTTAAATAATAACTAAAAAATTTAATTTTAACGTATTATTATTACAAAATAACCGTATCAAATAATCAATCATATATTATCATATTAAAAGTAACTAATCTTTAGACTAATTACTTAAAAAACTATCTAACCGTGTAAATTTAATTGAATAATCACATAAAAAAATTATTATTAGTACACTAAATTAAATTCATCTAATAAATATAAAAAAATATAGGCGAAAACTCACATACAATTATTTTTGTTCAAATTGATAGTTAAAAATTGTTAGACAATAATTTAGTTAAATTTATCAAATTATCTTACCATTCTTAAACTGCATTTAAATTTTTATTAATAATATAATGGTGAATACTATGGTACCTATCACTTTGTACCTAAGTTACTAAAATAGGTAAATAAATAATATTTAATAAATTTTATATGATTTATTTTTTATTTTAAAAATTTTATTTTTTACTTTAAAAGAGAAACTAAATAATTTAGACACTATAATAAAGATACCATAGAACATTAGAACTCACCTAATATAATAGTCGCAACTGCAATTATACTGTTACAATTTAGAACTACAAACGCAACCTTATAGAAATCAATCCATGGCCATGCATGCAACATGCATTATTTTATTGATTGTTTTTAACTTATTTATTATATTATTTGTGACACCATAATTGTGAGAAGAATAAAAGATAAACTGCTATGAGAAGAGGTAGCCCATAACGAGATTTAGATCTAAAATTTTATTTTTGTTCCTTTTTATATATATGAATCTTCTAAAATCTAAAATATCAACCCCTATAGTCTAGAATCCAAGGATCAATGTACATGGCCTTGTTTTTTAATTATATATGATGATGATGATGGTGATGATTGCCTTTTATTTTAATTTTTTAGTTTGCATCCATTATTGTTCAAGTTTGCACTTTTATATAATAATAAACTATAATCCTTTCATTAGTTCTTAGTTATAATAAGTTAATAATTGAATATTTTATTATTGTATTATAATAATCATACTTATATTTGTTGCTTTTGAAGAAAAAGCAAAAGAGCAATCACTAAAAAACAATGAAAATATTAATATTCATATATTATTATTTATCCTTGTAATGAGAATATTCAAACACATAATATAATGTTGTTATTATAAAATAGTTTACATTAATATTATATGAGTTTAATTTTAAAGTGTTAAGCATATAAATAGTTTTATATATATTTTATACGGTTATTCTGTTTAATGTATTTAAATAATTTTTTAAATAATAAATTTAAAAATTAATTATTTTTATTAATATAAAAATATTGATTATACAATAATATATAGGGAAGACGGTTTCACATTAAAAAAGGAAATGAACTTTATTGACCATATATAAAACAAATTAAAAACATTTCCATTTGTCTACATTGGAATCCATTGAATTTCGAGGCATTTCTTTTCCTTTACCAATTCAAACAAAGGTTGATTTTGAAGACAAGAGAATCATGGTTTTCTAAAAAGTAGAAAGTCAGGTCTAGTCGACTTTACGTGAAGTTGATAGATGAGGACCGTCAGATAATTTGACTGATTTGATTAAATTTTCATCTAACGACTCTTAGCTATCAACTTTACGTGAAATCGACTGCACCTGAGTTTCCATCTTTCGAAAATTAAAGTATACCTTTTTAATTTCCTTCAATAGTATATAATATTATAACGTCATACTCTATATACCTTTTTTCCTTCTATTAAGAAAAAGGTTTGTTGTAACTGTCCTCCTTTCCTTCACAAATTCAGGGTTTAAAGTTCCTAGTCAAAAGCTTATGTATATGTGGTAGTTTGAACTTTGAAGTTGATCCTTTAGAAAATTAATTTTTGCACTCAATTTATTGTCATGGAGTCAATTAAATAATCACATCTTTTTTCTACACACAAAAGTAAAAACCTTAATAATCATAGATATAGCTAATCATGATTATCTAGATTTTAATGGATAGCTTTGACTATCTTGTTTTATAATATAAAGTCGTTAAGGCTGCGTTTGTTACAGAGACAATGACACAAAGATACAAAATTATATTTAACAGAAGAGAAATAGACAGAGATAATATGTCCAGAGATATTAAATTAATGTATTTTCTGTCCATTTTGACAGGAAAGATACAAGAACACTAACAAGAGATACAACTTATTTTTTATTATTATATTTTTATCTCAAATTTTTTAAATAAAAAAAAGAATAAATTAAATTTTCATAATTTGTTCTAATTTATCACAAACAGAATATAAGAATACAAAATTTTGTATCTCTATCCTTTATGTCAGAAACAAGTGCAGCCTAATAACCAACAAATGTTATTAATCTAATTAACACCAAAATATTCGTAAAAAATATAAAAATATTTAATAACAAAAAAAATTAACTATTAATAAAATTTATTTTATTTAATATTTATTAATTATCATAATAATGAATAAATATTAAACAAGACAAGTTTTAGTTTTTTGTTTTTAATATTACCGTAAAAAGTAATTGTATGAAAATCAAAGGAAACATATGTAGCCTAGCTGAGTTAATGAAGAGTCATAATTGTCACCCTTCTTTGTTTACTTCTTTTCACTAATTAGCTAGCTGGTGTTACCTTGTTATACGTATCATTATTACTCAATAATTTCCAAATTGTATTAACATTATTATAGTATATACTTCTAATCTAAAACTCGTTAAGCTAACGTTCTTTATATATATAAAATAGTTATATTTCAGAGTACAACTCATAATTTTATATACCGACGATTATAAAATAAAAAATAAAATAAAAATAATTATAAAACAAATTTTTAAATAATTCAAAAAAAATGCTAAACTAGTTCATACTTAAAAAGAGTTATATTACAAAATATAAAAATAAAAAATATAAACCAATAAATAAACAAATTATAACACGAAAAAGGAATAAGCACATATACAATATAATTATATTTTTGATAATTTAGAATAATATGAATTGAAGTGAAGTCTTCAAAAGAATTGAATAATTCATTGTTGGACATATATACTATAATGAGGACAATAATAATAAAAGACGTGCGAAATAAAGTATTCATACGATACCTTCTCCAATGTGTCTATAAATATGAGTGCCTTGCATTGGGTCTGAGTTAAAAAAATCATCAGACTCCACGCACCAATCTAATAATCTCTTTCTAATTTGAGCAATTATAACTAAGATGGCTCCAATGGGAGACAATGTTGTTGTGTCCAACATAGAACTGGAAAAGTTACTTAGCATGAAAGGAGGCAAAGGAGAGTCCAGTTATGCCAACAATTCCCAAGCACAGGTTACCTTCTTCTTCTTCTTTATAATTAAAATAACCCAAGCACACACAACTATTACTTTTAGTTTTAGTAAATAATTAAATACCTTCATATAAGATCCTTTATTGAGTTCTGTCTATTATTATTATTATTATTGTTATTATTATTATTGTCAAGTGATACATAAATTCATCTTTTTTTCAATATTAAATTTAAATTCTATGAAAATTAAATAAATTTATTTTAATATAAAAGCAATCATAATTTTTAAAATAATCAAATTAGTCCGACATAATTTTAAATATAGCCGAATTTATGTCTATTGATCAAATTAACGCATCTTGTAATGATAATTTATATTTTTTATAGAGTAAAATAAAAATAAATCTATTTTTAAAGATTTATATTTCGAACAAATTAGTTCCTTACAAAAATACAATTTTTTAGTATAATAAATATAGACAAATTATCTTCAAATTAACTGTTATTATTAGAATAAAAGATTTTAATTTAAACTAATTTATCCACATCTGCTATCTTACAAGATTTTATTTATACTTTTTTAAATTCAAAAATTAATCTATCCGAGATATAAATTTTAGAGACTTTATTATTCATCACTTAAATATTTGTATATATGCAGGCAATGCATGCCAAGTCTATGCTTCACCTTTTGAAGGAAACCCTAGATAGAGTTCAGCTTCATGGTTGTTCCGATGATAATGAAATCCCATTTGTGGTGGTGGATTTGGGTTGTTCATGTGGCAACAACACCATTAACGTTGTTGATGTCATTATAAAGCACATAATCAAGCGCTATGAGGCTTTAGGGTTCAACCCACCTGAATTTTCAGCTTTCTTCTCTGACCTTCCCAGTAATGACTTTAACACACTCTTCCAGCTTCTTCCGCCGCATCTCTCCAATGATAATGGCGGAGTTAGCATGGAAGAGTGCCTTGCTGCCAACAACCACCGCTCGTACTTTGCGGCCGGAGTCCCCGGTTCCTTCTATCGGAGACTTTTTCCGGCGAGATCTGTTGATGTTTTTCACTCGGCCTTTTCTTTGCATTGGTTGTCTCAGGTAAGCCAAGTCCTATTTTTTTTCTTTTTTTTAATATTCTATTTTCATTTTATTTCACTTCATTCTTGGGAACTTGCAAATAACTTTGTGTTCAATAGAGTCTTTTAATCTAGTTTCATGTGGAGCTTGAAATGATTAAAGTATTAATTAGAGATTACTAAATTTGTTAATTGTTATGATTTGGTGATCTCTGATTTATTTAGTCATCATAAAAAATTAATTACTAAATAATTAAATAATTAATAAATATTTATTTATAAATATATATTCTTTAAATTATTTTTAATATATATTTTATATTTTAATATATATTTTATAAGAGTATCTGATTTAGTGATTAATTTTTTGTATTATTTATTTTATGATAAAGATCAGATAATTCAAAAGTTATATTTTATTAATATGGGAATTAACTTATAATTAGATAATTATGTATAAGTTGTTATATACACTAAATCTATTTAAAAATTGAAATCTAAATTATTATTATTATTATTAGTATACAAAAGAATGATCATAGAATTCAAATCACATCCAATGACTTTTGTTTCTTTCATCATTCTATAGCCCTTGATCTTTTTTTATAAACCTTTCGGTTAGAGTTCAAACTTTTAAGTTCTTAGCTTGGAAACTTTTTGTGAAAATGTCCATGATTACTTTAATGAATTTGCTAAACACCTTTTAATCAATTTCAACTGATCATGACTTTCTCAGCTTGTTGTCTTATGATTCACACCGCAACTAAGCTATACAAAATTTTCAAAGAATCTACACTATATAGTCTACATGGTTCTATATATGCTATGATAAAATTTTTACACTAAAATATTAGAAATAAGATTAAGTGATTCTAACTCAATCTTAAACATTAGTTTAAAGAGTAAAAAAATACTTTATATTTATAAATTATTTTAAAATTTTGACTTTAATAAATGCGAGATTTATAATATAAAATAGTAAAAGAATAATTAATGAGAAGGCTAAGTGAGTAGGTAGGGCCCCATTTTTGGTCAAAAAAGTGGAGATAGCAAAGTCATGCTCTATGATGGAATTGATACATATAGAAAAGAACAACTCTGTTTTCTTGAGACAATGACTTGTTTACTTGGGCATTGAGATAAAAATAAGCATAAAATTATATAAAAACACATTCAATAAATTTAATTTTAATATATTATCAGTATAAAAATATTTTATACGTATATTTAATTATATAATATTATATTAATAAAAATATTTATTTTTTATATTAATTACGTGAATAATTATCTAAAATATGAAGGTGCCAGAATGTGTGGTTGAGAAAAGGTCAAGTGCATATAACAAAGGAAGGGTATTCATCCATGGAGCAAATGAAAGCACAGCAAATGCATACAAGAAACAATTCCAAAGAGACTTGGCAGGGTTTTTGAGTGCAAGATGTGTGGAGATGAAGAGAGGTGGGTCCATGTTCTTGGTCTGCTTGGGCAGAACTTCTGTGGACCCCACTGACCAAGGTGGTGCTGGCCTTCTCTTTGGGACCCACTTTCAGGATGCTTGGGATGATCTTGTCCATGAGGTATTCTCATAAATAATAAATCACTTCACATTTTTTTTAAAAAAATATATATTATTTATACATTAAAATTAATTATTATATATTTTTAATAAATATTTTATATTTTAATATATATTTTATACTAATAACTAATTTTAATAATTAATTTTAGTATATATATTTAGTATATAATTGTTAACAATAATTTAAAATATTTAAAATAACTTAAAAAATAATATTAAGAAACTTACATTATAGCAGTTAATTTATGTCAACAGTATAGTAGGTTGTTAAACATATATTAATTATAAAATCTACTAAAGATAAATTTTTGTTGAGTTAAAATTTTGAATATTTTTTTAATTAAATTTTAGATTTTTTGTTTTTAAAATTTTTATATATTTTTTATATTGAATGTTAACCATAACATTGACTGTACAATAATATAGATTTTCAAGACTTTCTCTAAATTAAATTAAATTTCTCTACCTCACATGCATATATTACATTAATGCTCTCATCATTAATTATTACTAAAGAATAAATTAAAGATCGTTAATCTAATCAAACAATATAATATATACTATTTATCAACAAATTTAATCACAATGTATATAGAATATGAAAAGAACACAAAAAATGTTCTCAAGTATTGAAGCCAGCCATCATCATAATATAACTTATTATGAAGTTTCACAATTGCTGCTGCCATGTTTAAAACAAATTGACAATCCCAGCCGTTGGTTTAATTACCATTCCAAAAATTGATCTCTAGCCGTCAATTTATTTGATGATGATGTCGGCAGAAATAATAATGAATTTTAATTTCCGGCTGGCAAAGTGGTCCATAATAATTTTGACCACTAATTTAATTCGTTAAATAAGGTTTTTAGAACATCAACAAATTAAACACATGAAAATAAAATCATTATATCACACAAAATGGAGTTACATTTGCATTCTTTCTATCAAATTTTCATCTAATGATTGTAGCTCTGTAATTGTGGGACCAAACAATGCCTTTGATCTTTGAACATAGTCAAAGGCATGTGTACTTAGCTTTTGAATGTAATTTTATCTTCAATCATGCATCATACACATACATCCAAACAAAAGTGTTACTGTATATTCAATTAATAAGTACAGAATATAAGCAACACTTTTACTGTTCTACATAAACATGTGTTCAGCATTCATTGTGGGGGAAAAAGAAAAAGAAAAAAAACATGTCATATATTTCAAATAATATCACTTACTAAAAAGAGATAGAATTCAATAATTTTAAAATATTTTTTATGTAAATTTTTACTAATATTTCGATGTTTTAATTTCATATAGATAAAATTTTTCCATATTTAATCAAAGAAAAATAATATTTATATAATTTTTTATAGATATCTTTTTGTATATTTTTTATTGTATAAAATACAGAATTTTTATTTTTCACTTTTTATCAATCACTTTTAATTACAAAAAGAAATATATATTGTCAATGTAAGAATACTATATATATAACTCTTTAACTGCACAAAATTAATTAAACTAATCAAGAATAAAAATAATATTTTTGGTTACATGTGGTAATTAAATCAAAATAAAGCAAATCATATAAATAATAAGGTTTAATTACTCATAAAATTTAAAAATAGTATAAAGATCTAATTTAAAAAAATTAATTATAAATTTAGTAAAATTATAAGAACTAACAGAATAATTAAACCGAATAATAATGGTATTGTATGTTATTGATAGGGATTAATAAGCAGTTCAAAAAGGGACAGTTTCAACATTCCAGTGTATGCACCAAGCTTGCAAGATTTCAAGGAAGTAGTTGAAGAAAATGGTTCATTTGTGATAAACAAGATTGAAGTGTTCAAAGGAGGGAGCCCCCTTGTTGTTAACAAGCCAGATGATGCAATTGAAGTTGGAAAAGCATTTGCCAACAGTTGCAAAAGTGTGTCCGGTGTGCTTGTTGACGCTTTCATTGGTGACAAACTCAGTGAAGAATTGTTTCTTAGAGTTCAGAAAAGAGCCACCGCACATGCTAAAGTCTTACTTGACCAGCTTCAATTTTTTCACATTGTTGCATCCCTTTCTTTTCCTCAATCACAATAAATTAATAAATTCCTTTAATTTCATGTTTTATAAACTTTGTTTAATTTTTATGAGTTGTAGAAATATAATTTGTTTGTTTCTATATATTTCTCCTTTTAAATAGGTTTGTATTTGCCTTCTTTAATTTATTGATATATGTTTTCTGTTAATTTGCATGTGCAGATCTTATATAATAATGTATATGTAAATTATACTGATAAAAAATTAATGTTATTCTCTAAACTTGTTGGAGTACTAAATTCGTTTCTTTTTTATTTAATATTTTTATTTTTAAAATTTTGTAAAGAATACAAAAATTTAAAATATTAAAATTATACTTTGAATAAGTATAAAAAATCAACTTTTAATCAGTCAATTATTTATTGTAAAAATATATTTTAACTCTCAATTTTTTGAGGATTTATTATTTAGAATTTAGGGTAAAAAAATACTTCTAAAAAATAGTTAATTTTATAATTAAACTTTTATACTTTTCGTTTTTATTTTTTAAAATTTTAGAAACAAAAATATTAAAAATGAAATTAAAAGAAAAAAAATGCTAGTCAAGTATATATATCCATCCTATATGTTCATAATTGAAGAAGAAAATAAGTATAAACACAAATAAAATATATATTTTATAATAAAATATATCTGTTTACATCATCAATAGTACTGTATTTTAAAAGAATGGTTATCCTCCAAAAGCTTTTTCCTTACTCTTGTCTTCTTTTTGAGGGTTACTTTAATTAGAAAGGAGTCAATGTGTTGTTTTGTGTGAGTGTATGTAGTTACTTCCTAGTTTCTACACATCATTGTGCTTTCTGAGTTATGTCCCCTTGTATCTCAACTAATTTTGCTTTCTTCATTATTATTATTCATAGCATCTTATATATATATTATCACACTATGTCCACATTTATTATGAAAGTTGTGTGAATGCATGGTAGGTAATGTATATGTTGCCTTTTGTACCTTATGTTGGATATGCCATTATTAGTTAGTTACAATTCTTTTTCATAGAAATTCAGGTATAGTCAATTAGAAATTCAGGTATAGTCAATTTTACGTGAAGTTGATAATTGATAGTTGTTAGATAAAAATTTAGTCAAATAATTCAAATCATTTAACAACTCTCACCTATCAACTTCACATAAAATTAATTACACTTGAATTTTTACCTTATCTTTTTATGTCTTTTTCTCTTCAATCTAACATTGCCATTATTTTTTCATATTATCAATAATAACCATTGAAATAGGTTATTATGAGTATTGGACCAATGCCTTAGTAAAGGCCCAATAGTGTATGAGGCAACTAAATTGTTATAGTTAATTAATAATAAATAAGTATAAAAAAGTCAAGTTTTTAATTAATTAATATTAATCAACTTTTTTTATTATAAAATTAGTTTAACTCATTTTTGTAGGGTTTAAAATTTAAGATTATGAGTTAGAGTTGGATTTAAAATTTAAAATACAAAATAATTTCAAAAAAATTGAGATAACTCTTTAATTGACTTTTTTTAATAACAATAATGAAGTGATCCTTTAAAGTAAAAGAGTTTTGTTTTAATAATTATAATAAGAGTTTAATTTTAATATATCAATAGAGTAAAATATTTTACATAATCATTCAATTTCATTATTTTTTTAATGATTATTTATGTGATCGATATAAAAAATAGTTATTTTATTTACTAACATAGTAGTGTCGTAACGTTATGTAATTGGATCTAAACATAAAAAATGTTTTACATCAATAAGTATGACTTTTGGCCCAATAATAAATGACCCCGTATTTATAATTACTAATGTTCATGCTAAATGAGCTGTTTCGCCGTTGTTAGTCACGGATCTTCATTCGTCGTTAATATATCACCACCACGAATTTTTTTTACTTTAGCCACGGTTTATTTGGTGGCTAAAACCCGTTTTATAAATTGTGTTCAAACATTAACATATATGATGAAGATGGATCTTAATTAATAATAATGTTACGTTGATGAACTAATTTTATAACTATAATCCGTTATTCTAGCACATCATATATATAGAGAGAGAGATTCCTATTTAATGTGTAGATTAATTTTATTCTATTACTAATTAATCATATAAAATAAGTGTATCAGCCACTTCTGGTAATCTAAAACTAACCCTTTTCTTCTGCTTGCAACTCTTGCTTCTACTCATTCCCATAACTTCACTTCCCTTTTCATCTTTCAAGAGTTTCTCCAAGGTAGTAGTAGGTGTATATTCACCATTATCATCATCATCGTCATTCTCCATGATTGGTGTTCTTAGAAGCCATTCTTCTAATGTTAATAGTTGCTGATGATCATGATGCTGAAGAAGGTGCCTCTCCTTCTTCTTCTTTCTCCAAAAGCATGATGTTGGTTTCATCATATTTACAAACATTATGCATGCCATATTAAATGGGGCTTAGAAGAACAAAATGGATAGATATATTTATATAATAAATGTATAAGAATGAATTAAAAGAGACTAATAAGAAGAGTATGTAGCATATATCTAAGACGTACACCCCAAGAAACAAGAATATTACACTCAATACCTTTGTTTATTACGTCCACATGCCACTAAGAAACTTTTAATAATTGTGTTTATTGTACAATTTTTTTTTGAATTTTTAAACTATATTTCTATTTTTATTTACTTCATTGTATAAAACGTAATAAATAAAAATGTGACTTGATTGATATACGAAATATCCTTGTTCATCCGCATGGTAATGATAAGTAAACCTTTTACTAATCATTATTTCTATTCCGAAACGGAAAATACTATTTATACATCAAAATTAGCTACTAAAATCAGTCACTAATATATTTATTTATAAATATATGTGTGATTTAATTTATTTTCAATATGTATTAATATTCTAACATATATTTTATATTAATAACTGATTTTGATGACTAATTTTAGTGTACACGTAGCATATCCTTCTGAAACACAACCTTAATTAACGACAATTTAACACTATACATGAGTATGAATTATGTATATGTCTCTTGCTAAATCAAATAGACAAGGACAAAAAGTTATTTGACTTCTCAATTTATTTGCTGCATAATTTGCCTGAACATGGTAGTAGTAACTTAGGGTCAGTATGCGGGTTTTCCAAAGCAAAAGACATTTTTAACAAACTATAGTTCAGTAGTTTAGTGTTAATGTGTTATGCTCACAAAACTCTCAACTATTTGCCTTGGTTGCATCTACCAATTGGTATATCTCTCTGGTGTCGATTTTTTTATAAAAACAATTCACTAATATCTTTATTTTAAAAAAAAAAAAACATGTTTAAATTACTTACAACTATATATGTTATATGAGCAGTCATCAAATTAACTTTTTGGATAAGATATATATGCTAAAGAATAATGTTAAATAATCAATTTTTTCCGTAAATATTTTATAAATTATTTTATTTATCTTAAATTTTCGATCCTAAATCATAAATTCTTAATCTTAAATTATAATGATTCAGGGGTGGAAGTGAGACAACTATTCAACAGAAGACTTATGGCTCAGTTTATTTTAGGTTCAACTCGACGGACTCAATTTGTTAAACAGATTAGACTTCAGCTTTTGTAAATCCAGTTAGTTCTTTCATCTACTAATTTGGTATACATAATTTAATTTTAGAGACTAAAATGAGTTATTTAATGCAAAATTAGAATTTAATTTGGTGCATCTATCTACAATAATAACATAGTTTTTTTTTTTTTTTACCAAAGATAGGAGATTCGAAACCGCAACTTCTTAATTGAGTATGTGGAGACTATGTCATTTGAACTATAATTCATTGGCACAATAATAATATAGTTAATGACATGTGAACGAATAATATTACAATATTTGACATAACCTAGCACATTACCAAATAATATTGTAATATGTGGCACACTCGTCCATGTCAACATGTCATGTATCACCAATCGATCCGTCATTATATTATTACACGTGACTACACTATAAAATAACACACATTGCTAATGATCTATATCATCAAGCCACATCATTATGTTGTTAACAGAAAATAAATGAAAAATTAATATGATGTATTTTTGTCGATTTCAAAAATAACAGATATAATAAAAATCTCAAAAATAATTTTAGTATACAACACTAATCTCAAAGATCACTTTAAATTAACTCATCCAATAAACAATTCAATTTCACATTATGAGAATTTCTTTTATTAGCATGCATTTATTATATTAACAAATTGTATATTTGTTATTATTACACTATATTGATTGAATATCAATCAGCATTTATTTTTTTATGAATAATAAGCTCATTATTGACTTGCCTGTTATTAGACTAATCTTGTTAACAAATCGAAATTCACAACTACAAAAATCTTCTATATACAAAAATTAATAGGTTATTTGTATTTGCNTTACCTATTAAAATAATTAAATTTATCGTAATAAAACAATCAAATATGTCAATTAAAAAATCAAATATTTTTAAAAGTAATATGATTAGTTTTTTTTATAAATACCAAATACATATTCCTAGGCAATAATGAATTAATTTTACATAATGATTGGATTGGATCACTTCAAATTTCAAAAACAAGTCGGTCAAATTCGAATTTGAGTTAACCAATTATTCCACTTAATTAGGTTAACCCTTCTCCAAGGCACAAAAACAGCTTAAAAAGGATTAAAAATTTGAGTCCAACAATAAAACCCTAACCCTACCAAAACCATTGTTGCAGCCGCCAAAGACCCTTTTTATTTTTTTCTGAAACCTTAGAATTAATTCAATAATGGCTTCCTACGGATCAGAAACTCCAGAAAAAGAATTGCGACAGTGGTTAGAGGCTAACGTCCAAGAAACCGGCCGCGCCTTCAAATATGCATTGGTTGGAGGATCCATCTTCCACTTTTTTAAAGGCTTATACCGCTCGCCGAATGGAGCACGCCTCGTCGGCGCGTGGCACGCTATGGGGGTGAACGCGCCGCGCGTGGCCGGTAAGTTTGGGGCATGGTTCGCTCTCAGCACTGCCGTTGACATTGCCTTGGGCTACGCTCGCCAGAAAGACGACCTTTGGAACCCCATTGCCTCCACCACCATCCCCACCGTACTTCTCTGCATGCACCGTGGCCGTGCCGCCACCCTAGGCTTCGCGTCCCTTGCCGCTGGGTTAACCGTCGCTATGGAGCTTTCTATCCCCATTGGTCGGAGGTACATGGCTGAACTGGATGATAAAAAGTGCCGCCACGGTCGATGTGGAAAATAATCTTCTTCTTAGGCATACTGTGATAGTAAAAATTCAGGTGCACTGGATTTCACGTAAAGTTGTAAAGTTGATAATTGAGAGCCGTTAAATAATTTGATTGATTTAATTAAATTTTCATCTAACGTTTTTACCTCAATATTATTATCAGTGTATTGTGGTTCATGTTTCTCATTAGCAAGTAGCAAGTGCTTTTTTTTTTCCCTAACTGGTATATGTATTGGGATAATTTACAAAAATATATAGTTTTTTTAATCTCTTAAATAAAAATATGCATAATAATTTTTCATATGAAAATTTTATAATGTTAATTAATTTTTTGTTACGATTTCATATTTAAGAATTTATGTAAAATATTGATTTTCTCTATCTTAATAAAGCTCAAGGGTGAATAATTTTTGGAAAGTTAATTATAAATTTGATACATATTAAAAATAAATATAATTCAAAGAAAATCAAATTTTCTATTTTTTTTACTTTTTATTTTTGGCAAAGATAGAAAGAAAATCGAATTACACACGTTTTAGATTTACGTCTTTTATTATTATTATTATAAATAATTATGAGAAAAAATTTTAAATAGTTCTGACAATTATTTATTTTTGAATTTCATTTTTATGGAATTGATTATTTTCTGTGCTAAAAAGAAATTAATGTTATTTTTTTTTACACAAAAACTAATCAATTCCAAAACAAAAATCAGGAGTAAATATGTTTTTTTGTCAAAAAACTGAATTAAATATTCACTCAATAATTATTTTCATGTAAGCGTTTCTTGTATATATCACTTTTTCATTATCAACAAATTATTATCATGTGATACATCCGTTTTATTAGATTTGATGATTAATTTTTTATGTGCATATAATATTTTATTAGCAATAATGTATTGATATTGAACATTCATTCGAGAGACAGATTATTGAGAATTTGCAAATATAATCCTCAACTTTGCGAGGTTTTCTACTTTTCTATTTGATCTTTCATATTTTATTAATAAAGTCGTCATTTGCTTTTGGTTAATTTCTATGGCTTTTTATTTCCGCATTTTGTTGTGGTTAATTATTTATTAGACTTATTTTTAAAATGCAAATAATATTATTGTTTGACACATGTTTCTCAAACATCAATAATATTGTTACTAGTGTATTAATAAATTTAGCGTTTGGACACATAGTAAGCTAATAGAGCGATACTATACTATTTTCTCGTGATATGGATATATTATATATGACTAAGAATTTAAATTTTGATATACTACTATTAATGTAAAATATTTTTATGAATACATTTAACTATATAACGGTGGAAATTCAGGTGTAGTTGATTTTATTTAAAGTTGGTGTAGTTGATTTTATTTGAAGTTGAAATTTAAAAGTTATTAACTTATTTGACTAAATTTTCATCTAATACTTCTCAACTATCAAATTTAACTGAAGTCGACTGTACCTGAATTTTGAGCGAACTGGTATATGTATTGGGATAATTTACAAAAATATATAGTTTTTTTTTGAATCTCTTAAATAAAAATATGCATAATAATTTTTGTATGAAAATTGTATAAAGTTAATTAATTTTTTGTTAGGATTTCATATTTAAGAATTTATATAAAATATTGATTTTCTCTATCTTAATAAAGCTCAAGGGTGAATAATCTTTGGAAAGTTAATTATAAATTTAATACATATTAAAATAAATATAATTCAAAGAAATTCAAATTTTCTATTTTTTTTCCTTTTTGCTTTTAGCAAAGACAGAAAGAAAATGTCAATGAGTAATAGTTCAAATGGTATAGTCTTCTCATACTCAATTAAGAGGTTGCGGGTTCGAGTCTCCTATTTTTGGTAAAAAAAAAAAACAGAAAGAAAATCGAATTAAACACGTTTCAGATTTAACACTATATGAAAATATTCATGTAACTGTACGTGGTCAAAAAACGAAAAAAAAAATTAAAAAAATAATAAATTAAATTGAATGAAACTTGCGTAATAAAAAAACGATCTAAAAAAATAATTATTGATCTAATAGTTAAACTTTTATATATACTTAATATTTTTATATTTATATATTATATTGCATAATTTTTTATAAAATAATTAACCATCAGAATAATTAAATTTATCGTAATAAAATAATCAAATATTTCATAATTAAAAATCAAATATTTTTAATAATAATATAATTATTTTTTTTATAAATACCAAATACATATTCTTAGGCAATAATGAATTAATTTTACATAATGGTTGGATTGGATCACTTCAAATTTCAAAAACAAGTTGGTCAAATTCGAATTTGAGTTAACAAATTATTCCACTTAAATTAGGTTAACTCTTCTCCAAGCCACAAAAACAGCTTAAAAAAGGTTAAAATTTGAGTCCATCAATAAAACCTAACCCTACCAAAACCATTGGTGCCGCCGCCAAAGACCCTTTTTTTTTTTTTCTCTGAAACCTTAGAATTAATGCAATAATGCGTTATTTACCATCCGAAACTCCAGAAAAAGCATTGCAACAGTGCTTAGAAATCACCGCCGCAGACGCCGGCGACGCCTTCAAATATGCATTGGTTGGAGGATCCATCTTCCACTTTTTCAAAGGCTTATGCCGCTCGCCGGATGGAGCACGCCTCGCCGGCGCGTGGCACGCTATGGGAGTGAACGCGCCGCGCGTGGCCGGTAAGTTTGGGGCGTGGTTCGGTCTCAGCGCTGTCGTTGACAATGCCTTGGGCTACGCTCGCCAGAAAGACGACCATTGGAACTACATTGCCTCCAACATCATCCCCACCGTACTTCTCTGCATGCACCGTGGCCGTGCCGCCACCGCACGCTGGGCGTCCCTTGCCGCTGTGTACAGCGTGGCTACGCAGCTTTCGTTGCCCATTCTCCAGAGATTCGAAGCTGAATTTAATGAAAAATATGGGGATAATACCAAGTAGCAAGTGCTTTTTTTTTAGTATATATATTGGGATAATATGCCTAATAAATTTTGTTTTGAAATTTTTATAACAATTAAATTTAATATTATTTTAATATTAAAGAATAAATCAANAATCAAATTATTAATATAATTAATTGGCTATAGTTAATATGATTAAATAAAATAAAATATTAATTGATTAATGTATTTAAATTAATCAAATAAAGTCACCAAAAAAATCAAATAAAATAAATAAAAAATACCTTTAAGAACATGTCGCATTGTTATTAATTGAAAAAATTCCATTTTATTAATATATAATAGATAGATATTTAGTTTGTATTTATTTATATATAATAAAAAAAATTATAATTTGAACAAAAAGGTTAAGGATTCAAGATTAAATCAGTTAGAATTTCAATTTAATTTTTAAAATTTTAATATATTAAAATTTTAAATGAGTCAACTAACTAATTTTATAAAGAAAAATATTAGGTCAATAAAATTTATTTTTTGCTAATAACAAAAAATGTTTAAAAATGTGAGTTAAAAGTATGTTATTAAATTAATAAATTAAAAAAATTAAATTAATAGATAAAATTATTGACCAAAAATAATAAATTTTATTAGTTTTTAAATTTTTTTAATAAAACTTTCACTAAATTAAACGATTTCAGTATTTTTTATGTGTATATAAATAATATTTTATTAGCAATAATGTATTGATATTGAACATTCATTCGAGAGACAGATTATTGAGAATTTGCAAATATAATCCTCAACTTTACGAGGTTTTCCATTTGCTCTTTCATATTTTATTAACAAAGTCGTCATTTGATTCTGGTTAATTTCTGTGGCTTTTTAATTTCCTCATTTTGTTGTGGTTAATTATTTGTCAGACTTTTATTTTTAAAATGCCAAAAAATTATTGTTCGACACGTTTCTCAAACATTAATGGTATTGTTATTATTGTATTAAGGGTAAATACTCTTTTCGGCCTCTAACTTTTTAGTTGAGAGACGACGCACTCTTTAATCATATGTAAACCTCAATCAGACCCAATTCATTAAGGAAAATAGATAAATCGACCCTACTGGATGACTAAAGATTGCTGCTGAAGTATCAGATAATAGTGTTACCTGTCACCTCTCAAATAGTTGTTGGGACTAAAAATTCCTCTTCCTGTCCTTTCTTCTTGTTCTTTTTCCTTTTTCTTATCTTCTTTCCATTTCTCCTCATATTCTTTTTTAAAAATTTTAATTTATAATATAGCCAAGCTCACTATATCGTTGCCGTTAACATAAATTATAATCAACACAACAAATACAATTAAGTTCACTAATTTCATCATAATCGCATAACCTAGGATTTGAGAGAATAATACTTACTTTCACTAAAGATCTACTACCTCAAAGTAGTTAGCTGACAGAGATTGTGAGGTTGGTAATGGTGGCTGGCGATTTTTCTGGTGCAGCTTCAGCGAGCAACAGTAGCAGTGACAAGATGGCGACAGTGGCAATTTGACAGCTCAAAGACTGCGACATAGACAAGAAAAACAAGATGTAAGGATGACGACAGCAGCAATGGCATCGACAACTACGGCGACATCAGTTCCGTGGAGTCAGAACAATAACTACAGTAGAACAAGTCATAACAAATACAAACCAGCGGTGTAGGAAAATGAAGAGCAGAAGAACGATGACAAAAGTACACTAGCAAAAACGGTTACAGTGCAAAGAGGTAGAAGCAGCAGCGAAGGTTCATTCTCGAATCGACGAAGGCAACAACAATGGGGGGCTGGGGAAGAAGCAAGGCACGGTATAGGAATAGGAAAGGAAGAGAAAGCAGAAAATAGAGATTGGTTCGTTGATGGTGGTGTTGCGGCGATGGTGGTGAAGGTGAAGCTTGATGATGATGATGACTGGACAAAGAGAAAGGAGAAGAAGAGAAAGAAGAAAGGAGAAAAAAGATGAGAAGAGAAGAGTTTTTTTTTGTTTGAGGAGTGCTAGAGGCCAGTAATTTGTGTTTGTAACCATTAATTGGCCATCAATCATGTTTTTAATGGTGTGAAATTACATCAATTGACCATCCAATGGTAAGAGATCACTCATTTTTTTTTTAATGGTTAAGTATTGACCACAAAATATAAAAATTGCTGACCCCTAAACTTTTTTTTTTATATTCAAAAGATAAATTTTTAGTCTTTAGAACTATTTAGAGTTGAGACATCAGTTTCAACTTGATACATCACCCTTACAAGTTGCAACTATTTGTTAACCAATAATCAAAGTTAATTTGTCAGTTGTTAACCAATAGTCAAAGTTAATTTGTCCATTCTCCTGTGCGCATTGTTCCTTGGATAAAAGGTCAGGAATCGAAAAAATATTTACCCTTGTATTAATAACTTTGGACATATAGTAAGCTAGAGCGATATTATACTATTTTCTGACTTCTTGATATGAATATATTATATATGAATTAGTACATTAATAAAAATAATTATCTTTTATATTAATAATGTAAATAATTATATAAAAAATAAATATAATTAAATAATTATATAAAATATTTTATATTATTTGGGCACCTAAATTAAACGCCATGACTAATGAGGAACTATGTATGGTAACCGTTAGATAAAAATTGACGGTAAATTTCTCATATTAAAATAGTAACTTACGACATATATTGCTACTTGTCATTTCAATAACAACTTCAATTAGGAGGAACGTAACACATGCATGGCAATTAATACATACGTGGCCTGGAATAAAACTCCAGAACTGAAAGTAAAATTGATGGAATAAATTTTTGGTCACATGTATGTAAGTTACCAATTTTATCTTCCAACAAATTATTTTATTTAAAATTCATCGATTTATCAATTAACAAATAATAAAAAAAGTTCCAATTTCCATTGATGATAAATTCTATAAATTTAAACATCTTTTAGATAGACTTCTACGCATTGAAAAAGAGAAATTAAGAATAATAAGATGGATTCGATATCTTATATAAATTAAACTCGATTCAATAAAAACCTTCTTGAAATCTACATAGTCATGTATATATATAGTTCTTCTTTATTCTTCACCACTATACACCAATCATTTGCGTAAGCTTTCTCCAATAACTGAAACAACGGAAAAAATTAGTCAAACAGCGCAGGTATGGCTGAAGCCTGAGGCATAAAAAGGGCAATAAAGAATGGTAAAGGAAAAAAATGCTATAATAATTTGAAATACTTTCAACAAATAAACAAACTTTACAGAGTTGACTAAGATAAACTAAATGGGAGTGTGTTGGACTATCTTTCTTGTTGTATCTTTCAATTGTATTTTTTTCTTTAAGAAAATTGAGAAAAAAAATTAAGCTAATTAATGCTACCTTTTATCCTCCTTGGATCGCTTATTTCGCTTAATGAATTCTGTTGGAATATCACATCCTCTATAAGATTGTAGTATTGGTCTTATATCAGTTGGACGCTGACGGGCAACACCTGCAAAAACAGAAAGTGTGTTAATAATTAGAAGTTTTAAAAGAAACTAAAGAGTTTTTTTTTTTAAAAATAGTTTCTTTATTTTTTAAGATATGGTAAAGGGAATATGTCATTATATAACAATTTTAAAGTCTAATTAAGTGTATAAAAAAATCAGCTAACAATCAACTATTACATATAAAAATATGTATTTGGTATCTCAAGAACTTTTTATTGCACTACTTTAAATAATAAGTTTGATTATTCTATTATAATAAATTTGATTATTTTTATAATTGATTATTTAATTGAAAAAAATTGTAAATTATATAAATGTATATAAATACATAATAACTAATTTAATGACTAATTTTTAATATGTACTTATCAACTTTTAAGATTTAACATATATAGAAAGCTTACACTTGAGAAATGGTATAAAATCTAAGAGAGTTGTGTCATCTTTATCAAACCCTTTGCATGGTTTCATAGGGACGCAATTTTCCGGTTGAAGACAATTTTCCAAAGCGTGGCCACTTAAATAAATAACTTTAGCTGGATCTCTGTTTAGTTTTGAAAGATCCTACAGAGAAAATCAAATAAAGAAAACGGAAAATAACATCTCAATATATATAAGAATACAATATACGAAACATTTTATAATGAATATATAAATGACAAGATTAGGCACACATGACATATATAATAATACTATTGGCCTAGATTTCTTATTTGATTTTACCTCATATACAAGCAAAATTGCACCCTGTATTTACTTTTCCATTGTTGATAACTTCCAAGGAAATTCCAGAGAGAATTGAACAAGTAATAACAGAGTAATACTTACTCTAAAGTGTTTTCCATCTTGATACTTAGTAGCTACCCTTGATAAGCTATATATAATGCATCTTTTAGTGGGATGTAGCTTATTTATTACTGCTTCTACATGCTGCACAAATCAACAAAACAAGAATACATTAATATTGAATGAAAATATTAAGAAAATAACAATTCATGAGATTATATTTGGCAAGTGTTTAAGAATAAAAAATATAAAAAAGCCAATTGATATAAAAGAATAGAATATACAGAAGTTTTATCTTTTATTTTTGTGTTTCAATTATTTTTCATTTTTGTATAAAATATGGAAAAAAAATTTATGTCACACCAAAAACATTTTATTATGTTTGACTCGGTTAATAAAATAAAGAAAACATTATATTACCCCTTGATTTTCCTCATCTGTATACACCACAATTTCATAGAGGCGAGATAGATGTTCCAAGAAATCAACAACTCCAGGTCTCTTGACTGCCTCCCAACAACCTGATCGCTTTACATGCAAAATTAAAAGAAAAAACTTTAAAATAAAGATGCTTCACCATTTTTTTTCTGAATTTTAATACAAACAAAGAATGGCATAATTTACAATTGAAGCCTAATTCATTACCATTCACTAGCTCATAGTAAATTAATGTCTCATCAAGATCTAGAACAAGGGTATACACATGTTTTCCTTCATCAGGAGACAAGTCAGGGAGGAGTTTATCTTTCCATGGCTCAGTATAACTCTAAAAAGAAGTATACGAATAACAAAGATTAATATCAAAGGTAGAAAATATAGTTTTTTTTTTTTAAAATGTCAAAACCAAAATAAAAGGATAAAAAGAAAGAAAGAAATAAAATACTCGAATAATTCCTTCAATTAGCGTTCTTTTTTCCAAATAAAGCTCTATTGCTTTAGTAGGCACTGAAACATTGTGTTAGAAAGAAATATGATCAGCATGCAAATAAAAGCATAATTAAATAAGAATATTGATTGATGACTAAATTTTTTTATATACACACAAACATTAATTCGAGACAAGTGATGTGAACCTGAGATTGCAGTTGAATATAACTTGTGTTGAAATTTCTGCACAATAATTAGGGTAACAAATAATGAAGGCATGCATGGCTGAAAGCAAAATCAACATGAAATCGAATGTGCGATTAAAGAAGCTGTGAGCAGCACTCACGCCAAGAGTTGTACATCCATTATCGCCAGCACCAGAAGCAGTAGTGTACTTGGCGGATTCACGAATCGATTTTGTTTTCTCTTCAATTTCATCTAAACTATAAGCTGATGAACACAAAAATAAACTTCACATGAACCTTTCGAGATCAACGCAATGATTTAATTCAGTGACGATTAAAGCTAATTTAACATAGTTTCCGATCCGATCTAATTCCGATGATAAGAATTAAGAAATTAAACGTACCGTAGGAGACGTATGCAGTGAAGGCGGTGGATCCGGTGAGTGCAGAAACGGCGGCATATTTGAGGAAGCTCCCGATGCGAAGTGAGGAGGCGGCTGCAGGAGGATTAAGATTGGTGCAGAGAAAGCGATGACGACGGAAACTCAGTAAGAATTCACCGACTCGTTTTGAGCGAAGAACTCGCATTCGTGACAACATAGCTAGTCGATATGCAAGAGTGTGTATGAAGAGAAGGAAAGGGTTTTAACTTTTAACTTTTAAACAAGTAATTAGGTTATTATTATTATTTGCATGCAAACACTCTAACCCCTTCCGCAAGAATGAAGTGAAAGGGAAGAGCAAGACATCGTGATCCCAGAGTGGGCTTCCATAGTCTCAGGGAAATGGGCTTGGGCTTTAATGGTTTAACCTACCAACGTTTTAATTTCATTGCATTGTGCATTACCACATTTTAGCCTTACAGAAATGCAAGCTCTTTCTCCTTTTCTTAGTCGATGTTTTGGAAAAAATAAGAAAGCAAAGTGAACAAAAAGGCTTTATGCAAATTTTTTCTTTGGACAATGAAAGGGGCAAAAAATTAAATGAATAAACATTGTTCTTGTGTTGTAGATATTAGGGGGAAAAAATGAAATTCATCAAGCAAACAATCGCATTTGTCTCTTAGACAGGTCCGTTGATAAACAAATGAAATACAGCATACTCCGGGAAAATTTCAAGATTTCCAGTTAAAGTCATGTTTGCTGAATTTCGGCAAGCTAGCATGATATATACAATATTTACATAAGCGAGAACATGCATATAATAGGTAGAAATTCAATGGAAACCCACACTAGGATTTACATTGAAAGCTCATTGACCAGCTGATGGATTTGTCAGCAACTCAAGTGATTTCTTCAAGTAGTCTACTGCAACTGAGACATCATCAAATGCAAGTGCCCCCACAGCAAATCTTGCGGCCTTATGCGCCTCTGCTATTTTCTCAGGTGCTGGCTGGTAGTTACTGTCATACTGATATGTCTGAGTGTTTGATATATTTCCGTTTTTGTTCCCAGAACTATGCTGAGCAATTGGTGAATGACTTGTGGTAAGAGGAGCAGACTGTGAAGAGTATGAAGGATCAGGCCCTTGAATATAAGTATAGTTCGAAGGGACTGATGGTAGGCTGCTTTCTGTAAAACTTGGGTACGATTGGAAGTGTGGATACGAATGCGAAGATGGAGGTTCTTGAGAAGGGTAGTTTGAGCCTAAATGCTGTGAGTGTTCTGGTGAGTACTGCTGATGGTTGTAATGCTCGGAATAAGAGCTATCTGATCTAGCAAGTGGGGGAGAATGGTAATCTTGGGCAGGTGGTGGAGGATGATAATCTTGGGGAGGAGGAGGAGGATGGTAATCTTGCGAGGGTGGAGGAGAATGATAATCTTGGGAAGGAGGAGGAGGATGGTAATCTTGAGAAGGATAGAAAGGTGTGTAAGGTTGAGAAGATGGAGAAACACTGGAAGAATGCTTATTATTGTTTACTCTATCATGAAACTGCATAGATGGTGGAATGTTTGGCAAATGCTGGTCATTAGCAGTATCATGGAATTGAGGTGCAGAATGAGAGCTTGGGAGATTATGGTAGTCAACAGGGTTATGATAACTAGGTGACGGATCGGATTCTGGTCCAGGACTTGCAGTAGTTTCATTGGTGCCAACATTCTGCAAAAGTAAAGATAGCTGAAAATTAATTCTTCACATTTATTATTCTATTAGCACTTCTTTTTTAGTATTGGTCTATTACACATATTTACTTATTGATCAAACTCTGACTAGACCAAGTTGAGTTTAGAACCATACATGTGTAGTATTAGGAGTACTCGGTAAAAATGAAAGGTCATCATCACCAGCCGGTGGGCCAGCTGTGGGCTTCCTTCCTTCTTTCACAGCCTTTCTTATATCTGCTGCTTTCCAGGCAGCATATTTCTGTTTCTGTTCCAGCTGTAAAAGAAATTCAGAAAAGCATTACACCAACAATGAGAAGTAATTTTTCAGTTGCAAATAACTTCCAACATAAACAACAGTTCGCGAGAATCTGCAAAATGCAACAAGAGATGCATAAAAGGAAAGTTGAATAGATTAACCAGATACGCACATCAGGTTGAAGTGCTCCAAATTGATTAAGAATCTCGAAAAAGATGCTAGCAGCATAAAATGTTTTTGCTGTATTCCTGCCCAAGTCATAGAACTTGTGTTAAAAACTGGTCAAAGATGAAACTTTAAAGTTCAAATAGAAGCTGCCAAAAAGAAATATGAGCAATCATACTTGGAGTGCAAGGGGAATATAACAGACAGAAGCAACAGATAAGCCAAAACCCAAAAGACAAAATCAGTTCATGCCTAAGAAATTATGGAGTTATAAACGGTGGAAAAAAGCGAGTAACATACAAGTCTGCTCTTCCAGCACGATCTTGCTTGTCTGCTTTTCCAAACACATTCAAGGCAAATCCCTCAATATATAGATTATCCTCTGGTCCAATCTGGATTGACTTCTTATCCTGTAAGAAAGAAAATCGAGGATCAAAGATGAACCAACATGAAATTATAACAGTTGAGTACGAAAAATACAAACAAAGCCAAACAAAAATACCACCAATCCTAACATAAACAATAACAAGCAGAGTAGTTGATCCACAAGATCAATCAAAACACAAATTCAATTGCAATTCCAATAGCTAATTGTGATTAAGATTAGGACTAAATGAAATTAAGCCGAAAAAAGAATTATTATGATTAATGAGTTAGATTAAACACCTTCTCGAGCTGCTTCATGAGCGAAACAAGCAGAGCATTGGTGGTCTTGGTGCGTTCACTTTGCGGAATCTTTAATCCTCGCTCCATCGCATATAATCGACCTAAAAATTAGTAATAGCATCAAATTTTAATCCTATCCAATTCAGATCAGTGAATAAAACCCGATCGAGCAGGCGAATCAACAATAAAAAATAGGAATCGATCTAACAATCTATGAAAAGGGAAAAAAAATTGAAATGAGAAAAATCAAGTAAGAAAGAGATGATTACAGTAATAAGCGACGAGAGGTTCATGCTTTTGCAGCTCATCGGCGCGTTGAAGGTACGGTAATAGCAGCTTCGCCGGTTCGTTCTCGTTCGACATCGTTGTGAGAGCTTCAAAGAGAGAGAAAGAGAGAGAGAGACTCAGATCCTTGATCCTAGCGAAGATGAATTCGAATACGATCTTTCTACAATGATACGGCGCCGTTTTATTCAAAATATTTTTTTTTTGTCGTGGCCCACGGGCAAACAAACTGGTCCGGGTCGGGTCAAACCCGCCCAAGCTACAACCAGAATGAACATGGAGATGAAAGGTGATTTATATTTACCATATCTTAGTTATTTATTTTACAATAATAGTAACATCTTTTCTCCACTGTGATTTCTTCACTCGTGATTTAGTGATTTTTTTACGGCTATAGTGTGTTTTTTTATTTTATTGAGCTAATTTTAAAATTTATTGTTCACATTATTTAAAAAATTGTTTGTCTACTTAACAAAATTGATTTGATATTGTTTTATGCAATAAAATATTTTACCTTTGGTAAAAAAAAAAAATTGAGATAAAACGGCTTCAGTGGATAAACCAACATGTATTAATAAAATCTCCAAATATCAAACATAACATGCACATCTAAGAAAAGTTCCCTCTCCAAATTATATGGTCACTCACATTATATTATATATATATATTTATATCCTAAAGACAGCAGCAACTAGTAATATGAGAATGCTACAAAGATGAAATTGTTGGGTTTGAAAAACAAAGACCCTCTCATTCACTAGGGAGACGCAGGGATGGGTTCAGTTCCAGAGACCAGAGAAGCACCATCTTCTTTTGATATGGCCACATAATTCACAGGTGCAGATAGTCTATGATTATCTCTTTTCGAGTCTTTTGATGTCGACCGGCTTCCATTTTGATGAGTATTGAGTGACAGCCTTCGGTTAGGAGTCCCGTTGGCTCCGCCGTTAGCTCGAGTACCTCCCTTCTTGGCACTCACCGGCCGAGCAGGGCTCGGTCTTGATCCAAATACAGAATCTTGTTCTGTGCTTTGCTGCTCATGGTACTTCTTCTGATCCTGCACATAACAAACTCCATGAGCTATGTATTAGAATATCATAATTAGAGAACAAAATTAGAAAAAATATCAAAGAGTATTAGAAAAAAAATAAATGTAATTTACTATGATATTATTCCATAACAAAGATACTCTTGATTTATATATTGGTAAGAATCTTGTAATTACAGATGAAAAATATGAATAATAAAAATAATACTTTTCTAAATAATTCTTCGTTTCTTTCCTAAACTCTTTGTACCATGGTAATGTTGACATATATTATGTTAAGCAATTTAGTCAGACTTGTCAAACTACTGAACGATTTTCAACTATCAACTTTACATAAAGACATCTTACCCGCATCCTTCGCCTTTCCTCTTCTCTCTCGTGCCTAAGCATGGCATATTCGTCTAGCATGGCGAGAAGAGGAACGCCGTCGTATGCGAATGACATGTCATGATCTTCTTCCCATGCACGAGTTTTGGCAACCAAAGTATCAACCAAGGCTACATTTATACCAAAAGAAACAAAGTTAATTACTCCATTAATGTGCCACCATGTTGTTTACTTGCAAAGAAAGTTATCTCATTTGATATGTACCCGGAATTTTGTTGACAAGTATGCGAGCTTTCTCTGCACGTTTGAGGTTCAAATGGGCACCTCTGCTTGCATTGTACCTGTTTTCATCCTGTTTCACAAAGTATATATAACAAGTTAAGAACATAACATGGATCAAAGCATAAGGGAGATTGTAACTTTGTAAGGATAAGTACCCGATTGTAATCTTCAAGCCAACTCTCTTCTTCACATGCTGACATCCATTTCTCAACCTTGTCTAATATATCTCTTCGGCTTAAAGCTTCTTCTTTAGCTTTTGCTATTTGATTATCCATGTCAGCAAGTAATTCAGCCGGTTCGACATTACCAGAATCGATCATTTCCATAATCTTCTCCCGGGCTGCTTCCGGATCTATTTCGACATGAGCCCGGGCAAAGATCTCTTCCAGTTCTGCTTGCTTCTTGAAAGCAATTTCCTTCATCCTGCTGGCCTTCAGCTGATCAAGCCTCTCGACTTCCACTTCGGCCTTTACAACAAAGAATGAGAAAATAATCCATCAGCAGCATAAATCTCAGAGCCTAAACTCTGTATACTTAGAAAATCTTTAGTACCTGCTCAATCAAATCTAGTGCAAGGGACCCGGGAACATTGACCTCATCTACTGAAGCTGACATATTGCAAGTAACATGGTCGAATAGTCTCCTTTCCTCCGGATGCGTATCCATTAGATTCCACAGATCAGTTAACTGAGAAGCCAATTCTTGGAGCTGCAAAGGATACACCGGTTAAGGTAAAAATTTATTTGATAGTTTAAAATTCTAGGCAAGATAGAAACCAAGTCTACAATGTATATATGAACTTAACCTTCTGCAGCCTTTGCTTTTTATCTTCCTTCAGTGTCAACACTGTCTTAGCCAGCCTAGCTAGAGTGTCATTGCTTATGCTTTTGGATTGAACACCGGTAGAATCATCGAGGCTCGGGTGTACCTCGGTTACAGTACTGAAGAAGTCCATACCTAGGACAGCACATAGATCATGCACAGTACTCACAAATTCAAGAACCTTGTGCAACCTCTCACTCTGCCAAACAAAGCAATGCAATGAAACTCTCAATCTACAACACTGTTTATTGAATGTAGTTTTCGAATACTACACTGTTAAACTCTCAATTGCAAATTGCAATACTCCCTATGAAGATTCACCTTTTCCTTTTGAAGTTCTTGGAGCTCAGATTGATATTCATCTAGCTTCTTCAGAGAGAGGTCAGATTGATTGATTGCAGGTGGATTCTCGCTGAGACTCAAATTGCCAGCTATCTCTCCACATATCTTCTGGATCTGTGATTGCACATCTGAGAACTCCTTTATTCTTTCTTCTTTTTGTTGCCACAATTGTTCGAGTATCGGTGCAATAGCTGCAAGCTGTTCCTTGATAGTTCCAGAAGTGCTTTCAGGCTGCAAAAGCACAAATAGCAACATAGTAAATTAATATAATGACACTAAAGTTAATACAAATACAATGACACTAACATAGCCTTAAATATTCAGATGCATCATAAAGTTAAGATAACCACTCAGATGAAATTGTCTTCAGGTAAAAATGATAGGTGAAAACCTATAGATAGTTTGACATATTTGACTAAATTAATATCTAACAGTTCTCAACTATCATCTTCACACGAGTGAGTAGTGACCTAAAGTTAAACCTAGAGCTCAAGTGTGTGTTACTAACAACTAAGGCAGAGCTCTTTTCGCCAAGAGCCGATAGAAGATAAGCCAGCATTACAATTCTGTTTGAACATACATACACATATCAGTGATTACACACATGAAAAAAAAAAAAAAAAAGCATGAATTAAGTTACCTGCAGCTTCTTTAGCAAGGAACCACAGGTGTTCTCTCCAACAAGGGGATTATGAGCTTCTGTCACTGCCATTGAAGTTCAAGAGTAACCTAGCCTACACCACAACAGAAGAATCAAGAATCAACTTAATGTTCATAACTAGACAATAATTTCATATCAACATGAAAATCATATAACATACCAAACAAACAAACACAGAAAAATGGTACATTTCATTCTGTGGACAGAATATAGCAAATTAACTAGTCTATGCATATGGTAAAAACTAAAAACTAAAAAGCAGTAATTAACAGAATAATTAGAGCAATTAAGACAAGTGAAAGTTAAAAAATGTTGAGAGTTGCATCTAGAGAGAAAAAATCTGCAAACAAATTACAGAAGCATAATCCAAAACTAAGAAAGAAAGATGAAGCAGAATGAGAATGAAAGAAGAATGGAGAATGAAGAAACAAGAGGAAGAATCAGATCTCAAGAGTACCCCGTTGAGTATGAGGCTATAGAGTGAGTGAGTGAGTTTGTTGCTTTCAGATCTGTGAGTAGTGAGTAGGGAAGAATGAAGAAGAGAAAGAGAGAAAAAGAAAGTGAGTGAGTGAGTGAGTTTAAGAGTGCACTAACCACAAAGTACACAACACACAGGACCTCACTCTTGAACTTGAACTTCAAGCCATGGAGCCAAACCACTTGGTCCCACTCCACTATTTTATTATCTAATCCTATGTTTAAGTTTAACACTTTTAATATATGAGATATAAAAATTCCTATTTTTATATTTTATTTTATAAAGGGTAAAGTATATTTTTTGTCCCTAAAGTTTGGCAAAAATTTTAAAAATACCCCTAAATTTTATTTTGTTTCAATTTTGTCCCAAAAATTTTTAATTTGCATCAAATATATCCTCAACGGCTAAATTTTCAAAAAATTTATGACCAATTTAACAATATTACTTAAAAATTATGCTTGATTTGCTTGTGATGAGAAGTTGTTCTTATAAAATTGTTGTTGAATATGTCTTAAATTTTTTGAAAAATTAGTTATCAGGGATATATTTGATGCAAATAAAAAATTTTGGGGATAAAATTGAAACAAAATAAAATTTAGGAGTATTTTTGAAATTTTTGTCAAACTTCAGGAACAAAAAATATACTTTACCCTTTTATAAAAATACTATTTGTCTACTAATATCAATCATGAATATATTTATGTATAAATATATATATATATATTGGTGGATACTCAATTGCAGTGGATTTTACGTAAAGCTGATGTTTGAAAGCAGTTAGATGAAAATTTAGTCAAACTAATTAAATAATCTAACCGCTCTCAACTATTAACTTCACGTGAAGTCGACTACACTTGAATTTTCGCCATATATATTATTTAAGTTATTTTTAATATATTTTTATATTTTAATATGTATTTATATTTGTAACTGATTTTAGTGTATAAATTAAATATGAGAATGAATGAATTATAAGTGTCTACTTTTCTTTTATTTTCTTTCAAACAAAAAATAAAAAATTAATTATAAAAAATAAAAAAAATTAAGTTTTTATTAAAATTTTGGTGTTTTTTATCAAGAACATAAAATATATTAATTTAATATACTAAAATAATATATCTATATTGTCAATATAATTTTGTCTTTTTTATCTCTTTTATTATTCTATACTTATTATACACATTCTTAAAACTCTTAATTATACTAGTCATCTAAAAATATATTTACAAATAATAAAGGTAGTTTTTTTTTTTTTTTTTTTATTCTGGAAATAACATGAGGGCTTGTCAGTGCCTCCATGTGGGATCTGTGTTCCTCAATCATTTCCCTTTCTCCCACATTATTAATTAATCATACTATAATTCTTTATAAACAATAATATGACCAAAATGCCCCCACCAAAATAAAACATCGATAAAATGAAAAATAAAAATTTTATTATTGTTGAAATTATAATTTTATTTTACATGAACTCTATTTAAAAATAATTAAAATATTATTTTATCACTTTAGAAGAATACAATCTTTACTAAATACTTCTTTTTCCTTCATTGTAAAGATTTTGAATGGTGTCTTATTTATTAAAATAATAATTATTACTTTTTAATTAATAATATATAGAATTTATTATATTTGAATTAAATTAATTTCAATAGTAGTCACCAAAAAAATTAATTTAAATAGAATTAGTTTCCGATAGAATAAGATCATCTCCATATTATTTTTTTTATTGGCAATAGTATAACTTAAACATTATTTTCATTTTTAAATATTATTTAAAATGAACACATCTTTTTTTAAGGATGAACCTAAAAAAAAAAACACACAAATTTAATATTGGCGGGAGAGAAGAAATGGACCCAATGGAACACAAGTAATAAATACATCTGTTCAAGAAACTCAAATCGATAACCACTTTTTTTTTTCCTTCTAATAATTCATAATAATTAAGAGTAAAAGTAATGCTGCAAAAAGATTAATTGAAAACTTGAATAATGCCTCAGCTTCTGTATCTCTATTCTCTAGCCTACATGGGAGGCTCTTTTAAGATATGTTTGGTGTTTTGTGTATTTATATTTTTTAATAATAATATTTTTGGTTTATTATGGTATTTTAAATTTCAGTAAATTAAAGATTAATTTATTATAAATTTAAATTTTATTTAAAAATTTATTATTGATTAATAAATTATTATATATACAAAAAA
>NC_029778.3:2401415-2402043 GCF_000817695.3 Arachis duranensis
ATATTTATGTATAAATATATGTATAATTTAATTTATTTTTAATATATATTTTATATTTTAATATATATTTTACATGAATAACTAATTTTAACGACTGATTTTAATATACACAACTAATATGGTGGTTAACTAATATACCAATACCATTGATTTATTTTACGCATATATTAACATTTAATTAATATTTATGCCACTGATTAGTTTTCATATTTTATATTACAATACCTTGTTGCTCATCTTTTACTAACTTTCTTGCTACTACCAATTTCAATTATATATTGTGAAATTTAATTAGAAAATGAGTTATGTATTGAAATCAATCATCAATCATAGACTTGTGTAAGAATATATAATAAAAATATATAACGTAGCTAGCAACAAATATGAAATAATAATTTAAAGACCAAGAATAGTCCCAAAGAGCCTAACAAAGGGCAATGTTGTCATAATAACGCCAACGGCAACGGGCATGCATGGCCTTTTGTTAAATGTTCCATATTTCAAAATTAAGTAAAGCTATGTATTAATATTATTAATAAGGAAAAGAATTTTTTCATTAAAATAAAACTAAAAAAAATTATTTACACTAAAATCAACCATCAAAATATATATTAATTTATATATTTTT
>NC_029778.3:2402150-2437528 GCF_000817695.3 Arachis duranensis
AAAAAAAGAGAGAAAACCAAGAAATGAGGCAAAGGGCAAAAATTGTGGTCAGAGGTTGGGTGTCAAAACGAATCTACAGACACGTTTCTGTCCAAATTAGTTTATGACAACATCAATGTGAAGACACCTATTTTTTCTGTTTAGTGTATAATATAAGCTTCTATAATATATGTTTAATAATATTTAATATTAAATTTAAAAAAAAACGAAAAGTAGTATATATATGCGCAAATGATGTTTTTATTTTCAAATGTTAGAGAAGTAAAAGTTAGACTGTTTAATTTGTGAGAAGTATAAAAATTAGACCATTTGATTTATAAAAGATACAAAAATCAAATTAAAAAATTTCTGTTAAAAAAATTAAATAATTTAAAATACAAAAATTAAATCCTCCAATTTATTTCGATTTATATACTTTTTTACACTTTCAAAAAATATAAAAAAAAACATCACTATTTTTACTTCATAAAAAAAAAACCTATATATGCTGCGTGCAAATCAAAGAACTACATTTATATTTTTTATTTTCGTGACTTTGTTTGGACCATAACCTGGTTCTCTTTTCTACGTAAGTATCCATTATTAGAATATAATTAATCATGCATTGACTATGGCCCTACGTTTCACCATTTTTATTGATAAATCCATAAACAGCCTTGGTGCCCATCAAGTGTTCTATATGGCCCCCCATAAATTTCCATATTTTCTACAAAATTATTATAATAATATTATAATGCACATATTTAGTAGTCACGTTCTTACTTAAACAATACTTCATCAATCATTAGTTTCCTTTTGTTATTCATTCATTATTTAATCTCTACACGCAAGACAAATAATAATGATCATTTTATATTTTTAATTTTGTCCCTCAAATTACTCATTTCTTATTGTTAATCATATGCTTATTATGAAATTTCTGCCTATCTAACAACTATGAATTTTAAAGGTTTAATTATTATGTTTGCTCCTGTCATTTTACAAAATTTTTAATTAGGTTTTTATATTTTTTTTAATTGAGTTTTTGTATTAAATTTTTTTTAATTGGATTCTTATATTTTTTTTATTTAGATCTCTGCACTAATTTTTAATTTTTTTATATAGATCTTTATAAAATTAAGCCAATTATTTAATTGAATCAAAAATTGGTGCAAATACCTAATTAAAAAGAAAAAAAATATAGAAACTTAATTGAAAAATTTTACGAAATTATAGAGACCAACAGAGTAATTAAACTAATTTTAAAATTGTTATTAAGCATGCATTCTCTCAATTATATATGCAAACAAATAAATAAATTTGCTGCTTACAACTTTTTAGAAAAGTTTGAGCAATAAATTGGTAGCTCTATCTATTTATTATTCAACCTGCAAAGCATGCTGGGTTGGTTAGCTAATAACCTCAATATAGAGCTTAAAAGACATGATAAAAAGGTGTCACCCTTTAATTAATTAATTATCCTAATAATATTACTGTATGTGATTAAGGGTTGGCTTACTTGCCGGCATGAGTTTCTGCCTTCTACTTTTGCATTGCATATTTTAACTCATCTGGTCAAGAAGTTATTTGTTACGGGTGAATCTAAATTTTGTTTAAGAATTTATTGTTGAATAATAAATTACTATATACACAAATTATGATTTAAATTTTTTATGTATTTTATTTAAGTGAATAAATCATTTAACTATTCGATCAATTTAAATTAATTTCTATTATTATTATAAAGAATGTGTTATGTGTTTAGTTTGAATAAATTTTGACTAATATGAGGAAAGAAAATATATATAATATATATAACATATTATCTATCTATTTTTTTATAGTATTTTTTAATTCGATAAATTAAAAATTAATTTACAGCAAATTAAAATTTCATCTAAAATTCTATTGTTGTTTGAGCAACAAAAAGATATAATGTAAAATTAATTTAACTGATAAAATAAAAAGTAATAAAGTAGTCTGATAAAATTAAATATGGATTTTAGATTGGATTAGTGTGAAGTGTGGAAAACAGCAAATCGATAAGGAAGATACCAATAGAATGCACATGTGGCCTTAACACAACAGACAGGGAATACATTCGAAACTTGAGAATTTTGTATAGCTAACATTTTTGTTTATTATTATTATTATTATTATTAATTTTTTATAGGTAACATTGACCAGCCGAAAGCACAATATCTCTAATAACGTATCCATCACATGCATTTGTATTTTAAAATAATTACTTCCCATTTAGCCTAAAATAAACATGAGTTAAGATTGCCACCCTCACATGTGATTCTAGTATATTATTAGGCACAAAATCTTTGTAAGTTAAGCCCTATCTGCATCATATTGTACCTATTTCTCTTAGTTTTTTTTTAATACAGTATTTTGCTGTCTGAGAATAAAGATTAATCAACTACAGATCTAAATTTTATTTAAGAATTTGTTGCTAATTAATAGATTAATCTCAAATATATCAACTAATAGTGGTGATTTAATGAATTTATACCTACCTCTCTTAGTTTTTTTTACAGCAATTTCAGTTGACCATCGCAAAAAAACCGCCACTATCTCTACCAATTTTTTTATAGTGATTATTGTACGGTGGAAATTCAGGTGACGTCGACTTCACGTGAAGTTGATACTTTAGAATTGTTTGATGAAAATTTAGTTAAATAAGTCAAATCATCTAACGAATTTTAAGTATCAACTTCACGTAAAGTCCACTTCACCTAAATTTTTACCTTATTGCATATATAATACAGAATTTAAAAGCGAACAAATGAACTAACTACTCATTCAACTCGAACTAATTTTTTATTTCTCTTAGCTCTTATAAGTTAACTACGTATACCTACTTCCTTAGCTTGACGATTAAATATGAGTAATTGGTATTAGTAAACCCAATTATTGGGTTTGCCACTTTTGCCATAGTTGTTACGCCACCAAATCAAATTAATGTCCATTTTAATGGTAAATTTAATTTGTACTGAGAAATGATATTATATTATAACTACTATGCACGACTTGAATATGTTATATTTTTAAGGTGAAGGTTTAGTTAATGAATATAATATTATGTATTGTTAACATAAAAAAAATTATACCAACAAATTTGGCAACAACCTCTATACTTTTATTTTCATTTTTTTATTTTTTGTTAATAGAATAGTAATAGATATACACCTAAATGTCGATATTACAAATCATAGTGTCCCTCTAATAATGTTGTATCAAATGAAAGGGAAAAGAAAATTCCTCTTTCTGTAAGCCCCACTATTTTTTTAGTAAAAAAAAGTTAGAAGTTAGGCGAAAATTAAAACATACATCATTTGTATTTTTTAAGTCAGTGTAGTATCAATTCCATTCACATCAAGGGTTAGTTTGATATGGGAGTAAAGATTAGGGTAAATCATAAATCAAACTTACTAAAACAAAAAGAAAAACACTCGATGTATACGGTTGTCTTTATGTAAAGTTAATAATTAAAAATTATTAGATTATAATTTAGTCAAATATGTTTAATCATTCAACGATTTTTAATTAACAACTTTATACGAAAACAACTGCATATGAATTTTTATAAAAAAAAATCCTTATTTCCGTACCATAAATTCATTATTGTGTTATATTACACGCTAATTATTGTTAAAAAATTTCTTCATATATCCAACAGCACCCAATGTTACAAAGCGTATGTATTTAAAAAAACAATAATAATAATAAAAAAAAGAATGCATGCATGACAATATGACATAAACTAGAAGCATAACATAATATAGATTAAAAAATAGTATATATATAAAAAATTGATAAATACATTAAGTTATTTATATAAATATATTTTATATGAATAATTAATTTAATAATAAATATTATATATATACATATACCATTTGATTTGATTTCAACTAGTGAGATAAGATTTTATTGTTAAAGAAAAGTATAGGTAGACAATAAAAATATTAAATAATGTGAATAATAGATATATCGGATGTTTATTTTACTAGGTGTATGGATAGTTATTTTAATATTAAAATTTAGATGGATAATTTAGAGATGTAGTGTGTTTTTATTTGATTGATAGTTTGTTCATTTTGTTTAAAATAGTCAGTGTTTACCTAACATTCCCCATTTGTTAATGTTATACGATGAAAACTCATGTGCAGTCAACTTTATGTGAAGTTGATACTTGAGAGCCATTAGATGATTTGCATGTGAAGTCGACTGCAACTAAGTTTTCATCGTGTTATACATATATTTATCATCACTGGGCATAAGAAATTGGAGTGTATAGGGAGGGACGATTATATAGTTGAATAGTTAGAAATATTTGGGTGGTCAAAGAAAACCACTATATAGTTTGTTGTGTCTCTGTTTTCCCTCAAACATAGCAAAGCCACATTCAACAAATTACATTCACATCACACATCACATCCTGCGTTTTCTTCCTCTTCAACAACGTAACTTTCACCAAGTAAGTAAATTCTCTCTTTTTGTATTACAATAATAATAACTTCTATGATTTCATTCTCAATACTAATGATCATGCATGCCATTTCTTTCTTGAGTTTGAGATAGGCAAAGATCTATTCTATTCCAATAATAATAACAATGCATATATTCATTGTTGAATTAGGTTAAATAATGACACATAATACATTGAGATCAATTTATATTAAGTGTATGTATATATGGTTTTAACTTTTAAATTGCGGATCACATCATCACATGATTTTAACTTTATTATTGTTTTTGAAGATCATATATAATCATGGATTTGCTTATTATTATTACGCCCTAAATTTTGTGATGTATGATGTTAGGGGGATCAAGGTCTAAATGCATTCATGTCTTCCACTCCAAAACATCTCCGAAATATCTCTACATCATCAATGAGAGATATCAATAATGAATTCCATAACTGTAATTCTCCAAGAACTCCAGGTTTTATTCGCCAACGAAGGCCTTCACACTCAAACGAGGTTAGTAATTTGTTCAATTATATTCGCAATTAAGGACAAAGATTAATTTGTTGATGGTCGAAATTCCATTACTTAAGCGGACTAATATACTAACTACTAGACCAACCAAATTTAGTTATTTATTTGAACATATAAATATTAGTGTACCTCGTACGAACTAATATATTATTTTGAATAACTATTTTGAGTTGGTCAAGTGGTTAGTTCACGCAAGTGTCCGGATTTCGAATTTTACCTTGTACATATAGCAATTTATTGGTCAGCAATAGACTCTTAAATGAAACTCAATTTTACGAGGGATTAATTTTTAATCTATCGGATTAAAAATAACGGGGACAACTAAAAAATATGTGATTTTGAATATAGTAATATGCTGATTTTTTTTTTCTTAAATTATGTGCAGATTCCTGCAGAGATAAGCAAATTAAATGGGACTAACCATTTGCTTATCGATGACAAAGCTAAGTACAAGTCAATGTGGATACGTGCACACTCATCACTATGGATGCTTTTAAGTCTCTTACTTCTCATATACTTGGGTCATCTTTACATGTGGGCCATGGTGGTTGTTATTCAAATCTTTATGGCACATGAACTCTTCAATCTACTAAGGAAGGCTAATACTAATAATCAAGATAAACGTCTCCCTAAGTTTAAGTTCTTGAACTGGTAAGCTACATGCTACTTTCATTAATTTTCATGCTAAATAGTGTCTTAGGTTTTGATAACTTGAAATAATTTATTTTTGTCTATATGCTACATAATAATTATTAAATTCAATTTTTAAAGGGTATGATTTTGTTCATTTGTTAAACAAAATTTACAAAATTATAAATCCTAATTATGTATCGAATTGACTTAATTTAATTCGATTTATTTCAAATTAATTTAGAATTGGATCTGAATATGTTGTAGGCATTTTTTCTTCACAGCAATGCTATACGTATATGGGCGTATTCTGAGTCAGCAACTTGTGAATACAGTTTCATCAGATAAATTCCTATATAGACTTGTCAGCAACGTCATCAAGTATCAGATGGTTATATGTTACTTCCTATATATTGCAGGTTAGTTATTTAAATTAGTTGCTTAATTATTATAAAGTTTAATTATAATTATATCTGAATAATTGGTTTCATTTATATATAATCTCAGGTTTTGTATGGTTTATTCTTTCACTAAGGAAGAGATATTACAAGTACCAATTTGGTCAATATGCATGGATTCATATGATACTCATTGTTGTGTTTGCCCAATCAGCATTCACTGTAGCCAACATATTTGAAGGCATATTCTGGTAATATGTAATACTTTTTCATGCATTACCTTAAAAATATTATATCATTATTATGATTAAGATTAAGATTAAGAAACTAACTAACATGTTAAATTTTGTTATGAAGGTTTCTTTTCCCTGCAGGGCTAATTGCTATGAATGATGTTGCTGCATATTTCTTTGGTTTCTTTTTTGGGAGGACACCTCTTATAAAGCTTTCTCCAAAGAAAACATGGGAAGGTTTCATTGGAGCTTCTGTTGCCACCATGATTGCTGCATTTGCGGTAACCATCAATCACTTGTTTGGCAAGAGAGACAGATATCGAAAAAAATAAAAATACATCTGTTTAAATTTTTCTATTCGTCTAAAATCTAAGAATACAAAAATAGAAAAAGAAATAACTTTTTTAGTAGTTACTTCCATGAAGACATCATGAAGATATTATGGATTATCAGATAGTTTGACATATTTGATTGAACCATCTAACGGTTCGCAATATCACGAGAGTGGTCGCCAACTTTTTTTTTCAAAGAACAAAACATGTTAAAAAATGACAAAAAGACATAACTGATTTAACTGTTAATATCTGTTGCAGTTTGCTAACTTCTTGGGTCGCTTCCAGTGGCTAACATGTCCAAGGAAGGTAACAATCTTTCATTGGATTAAACTAATTAATTAATATATGAATTTGACCAAAGGACTTGTGATGTTCCTAACTATGGTATCATTTTTGGTGGAATCAATCAATTCAGGACTTATCAACTGGTTGGCTTAAGTGTGACCCTGATCCAATATTTAAGCCAGAGTACATTCCTTTACCAACATTAATTGCTCAATGGGTAATTCATAATAAATAATTCTTGAGTTTTAGAAATTTTATTATAATAATCATAATCTTATAATTAGGCTCTTTTTCTGTTTAAATAATTTTGCAACATGTTTTTAGCTTCCTTGGAAAGAGATAGCAGTTTTGCCAGTACAGTGGCATGCCTTGTGGATGGGACTATTTGCCTCCATTATAGCACCATTTGGAGGATTTTTTGCAAGTGGTTTCAAAAGAGCTTTCAAAATCAAGGTCTTTCTTTGCTCTTTAATTTAATTTGGAGTAAATTAGATGATATTACATATGACCAATTATTTTTCAGTCAATATCAGCCAATCTTTTCAAAATTATCCTTTTATTCTAAATTTTAAACTCTAAATCCGAACTCTAAAACCTAAATTCTCAAAATAGTGAGCATTAAAAAAAATTACAATAAAAACATTAATTAATGTTAGTTAATTAAAATTTGATTCCCTATATTTATTCTGATGTAAAATACTATCTCAGTGTCCCTTAATATCTTTCTATGAATATAGGACTTTGGAGACAGTATACCTGGACATGGTGGAGTCACTGACAGAATGGATTGCCAGGTATATATGAATCTATAAATATTAATAGGTTTACAGTAATCTAAGCAGACAATAATTTAATTCAGGGAATAGTGTCACTATAGTATTACAGTAATTAACTTGCTGTTCAAGATATTCATATGCAATAATCCAAAAAATTATATTGTTTTTACACTGTGTTAGCATGCATCCCTTTTCAGATGGTAATGGCTGTTTTTGTCTACATCTACTATCAATCATTCATTGCTCCCCATGACTATTCAGTTGAGATGGTTTTAGGCCAGGTCAGCATTCTTTTTCTCTAAGAAATTTATTTAGTAATTTTCCATTAAGTTGAAATTAGATAACTCTAATTCCTTCTAACTATATTTAGATGTTCTTAGAGAATACAAATATAACCACTTAACTTTATTTATAAATCTAAAACTTATATGCAATTATCTATTGATGATGTAGGTATTGAGGAACCTTGATATGGAGGAGCAACATGCTCTTTACAACAAGCTGGGGCAGGTATTAAGAGAAAGGCGTTTCATTCAAGATTGATTTAATGTACATTTTTTTATAAACCATGCTTTGATTAGTTAATATTCATAGATGATGCCCCTATTGGAACAAGGGGGTAATCATCAAAAAAAGAAAAAAAATTGGTTTTTGACTCAGACTTCTCATTCTAGCTGCTCAAGTAGGTATAACTTATTTCTCTTTAGGCCTTTAACATTGAAAAGTTTAATTTTTGGTACTATTGTTACCTGTGTGTCTGAAACTTTAAATATTGTTTGTAATCCAAAATTACAACGGTGACAACAAAGCATTATCTCATTAAGTGGGGTCAGTTATTGACGACGTAACCTGAGGCAGGCCATGTCAAACTTTGCAATGAAGTTTAACAGACAGAGATGTTTCTAAGTTGCAATTATGTTCTTAAAATTATTTGTTCAAAATTCAATCAATAATAGTTTATTTTCTCATAACATACATCAGCCGAAACAAAATTCATACAAATAAATATAGAACTTACACTTTCTTGGCTTTGCTTTTTCCACTGCTTATCTCTCATCTGGTTACATACTGAATCTCTGCATGTTCTCTCAACCATTCAAGCACCTTAGCTCCTTCTAGTATTTCTTGGACCTTCATAGAAGTTCAAAAGCATCATATTAAATCAATGAGTAGAATGAGTATAGAATTTAAGTCAACAAACTTGAAAGAACATGCAAATTACCTGATCCTTTACCCTTTCCTCGTCATATTCTTGATTTTGACGTTTGAATTCGGTGATGGAATTCTCAACCTCCTTGACAAGGTCCTCAGTGGAGAACTGCAAAAGAATTATGCAGAAATCATTTTAATAAGCACAAAGCATTCAACAAACATACTAAAATGGTCCAACAGGAGCAAATGTTATTTCTCAATCACATCAAATTGAGTGGTCAAAACATAAAGGATAAATGTCTTAATCAGATAAGCATACCTGCAGATTTTCGCGCCTATATATATCACCGACGGCCAGATTCTGTTTTATCAAATTTCTTATATTGTCCTTCTGATGCTCAAGATATTCATTCACAGCCTTTTGACTTGACAGAGAAGCCAATTGCTGGTCATTTAGATTCATTTTCGCCTGCATAACATTAGGACAAGCAAGTATAGTAAATCATGTGTAGCGCGGAGAAACAAGACGACCCTTCGTTTTTACAAAATATTGGAACCCAATTTATTTGATTTGCTTGAAACAGTTGCAATAAGTACCTGTATTTCTAAAAGGCTGGCTCCATATAGCTGTCTACCTTGTTCCTCAAACAAGGATTGAGGTATATCAACTTCTACCATCTGAAAATGACAAGTATAAATATGTGTTGTGATAAACAATGCATACACCAGCATTTTCTTGTAGCAGGTAATGCAAAAATATCAACAACTGATGTTTTCCAAGTATAAATTTTCCAACATACTTGATATAGATTATTTGACCATTCGGGCCATACGAAAAAGAGGGTCATATCATTATCTCATCCCTTGTCAATGAGAAGTATGCAAATTGCAAACAAAATTGAGAAACATGCATTGCAACCTACAAGAATAGACAACTTCAAAATAATACTGCTACCAATCAATACAATGTCACTTTACCTTGGAAATCTGATCTAATATAGCATTATCAGTTGCTTGTTCTCTAGCTGATTGCTCCACCTCTTGACATCTCTGCAACAATAGGTCTCTGACCTGAAAATTCATACCGAAAAGTTAAGACTCAGAATTCAACTTGATATAATTCTTCATTTTCACTCTAAAATGAAAATAATTCTTCACCTGTTGCACTGTGGTGCATCCAGGGATAAGCTTATCAGCAATAGAATCATCCAGTTCCGGCAAATCTCTGTAAAATAGTTCTTTGCATTCAACCTATAATCAATGAAGAGAGGTTTAATAAGCATGACTCAATATAGTCAGAGGCCGATCTAACAGCTAAGCCAATAATAAGAAAATAAATATCTAGGGACGAATGAGGATACACGAACTACAAAATTCATGTTCTCAGAGCTAGTGAAGCACTCTATGTATCCTATTTAAAAGGTCCAAAGTGTTTAACAAAAGGAGGATTAAAAGCACCATAGAAGTCTGTAAAATATGCGGCTACATAAAGCACTAGGCTGGCTTGTGGGTTGTGGCCCTAATACAATAAACTTTTGGATTGAGCATGTGAATTATGTATAAGAAACTTACAGTAAACTGAGCATGAACACCACGGAGATTTTCTTGATTCCATGTTTCAGGAAACACAAGAGGAAATGACTTTGTTTCACCTGGACGAATTCCAATTATAGAATCAAGGAAACCGGGCAATATTCTGTAACCATCTTCTGTATCGAAGTTAAATCCTGCACACGCAATAGAATAAGGTTTAGAGGAAAAAAAGTTCATGATATACCATGAACAAGAATGCTACCCTATATCGGTATATGATCATCCTTCAAGAACATCACCAGACCTTTACTTTCAGCAGAAGGAATATTTTTAATCTTTGATTCATCTTGGTCAATGGTTGTTGCCGAGATGTCAATGACAACAACATCACCAACCTGCGAACAAAATAAAGTTGATGTCAATTTGTGCAAAAAATAATTACCAGCATAATACTAAATACAAAGAAAATGAAACACTATTTGATTGCCAATTATTTGCTAGTAATTAGTAAAAATATGAAAATGATCAGAACTTCAAAATTTCAGGAAAATGATTAAATGTTAGCAAATAATCATATTAAAATGCATGTACACCAAGTTGATGGATATAAATCAAGTTCAGCCACCTGTAGTCCTCTGTCAGCAACAACCTTCAGCGCACCAATGGATTTGTGACGCCTTTTGAATTCTTGTTCAGATGCTTTCTGAGCATCAATATCACTGTCTATTTCAACAACAATTTTCAGATTCTTGTATCCATTATCAGGAACCCATTTGATTTCAGGTACAATATCAGCAAGGACATCATATCTGGAGAACAGAAAGCGGGAACAATAATCAATAAAACTTCCCACCGAGTATTACACATTTAGCTTAACCAATACATGTTGTACCTAAGACTCCCTTGAGAAGAATATGTTTTCTCCAACTCAGAAAATTTAGTCACTATACGCACAGAGTCCGGCAAAGCCTTTCTGGTAACCTAATAAATAGAATGTATCATTATGTATTAAGTATGAGACCAAAGTAGTATATCTTATCTAATAATCCATTTGTTTTTTCAGTATTAACTTCGGATAAACGATAAATAGTAGAAAACATTATAATTAAACAAAAGGATCCCTTGATCAGCAACATACTGAAGTCATAGCATGTGGAAGTGTTCTCCTCAATATAGATTCGATTGTGGCCTTCTGAACATTTTTGCGCCCGACATAACCGACAAGAATACTTTCTGGAACCGGCTTTCCGGGGCGGAATCCAGGGACCTGTTGATGTGAAACGGTAAATTAGCCCATAAAAGTAGCAAACTATTTCAAAAATTTTGGATACATGAATCTTGAGCAAACTTCTTTGAGATATATGGTGAAGCAGTAACCTCGGACTGTAAAAATTAGTCAGCTAAAATATTTTATAAGAAAAACAAGGTAGGGATGTTATACTCATCAATGTAGATACAAAAGAATCATAAACTGCAGGCATTATAGATAATAATTGCATGTATAAAGCATAAATTAAGTGGTGATAGTACCTTTGCTTGCTTTGTAAACTCAGATATGACCCTTTTGTAACAATCCTCACAGACAACTGGTGGCACCTCCACTTGAAGTCTAACCTGCAATGAAATGAGATAATATGTTGAAATAAAAGGTCAGTTTTTTTTAAGGGTACTGAATATATTATTGAATGCCTAACTACAAGTGCATATAAACTAATTAAATCCTTCTTTGTAGTCCCACAAACTTAGACTCATATAAAATTTTCAATTAGGTTATTTATAACTATTTTTTGTTTAAAAATCCATTTTTTTTTCGAATATACGTTTTTGTATACCAATGAAATATTCTAAAAGCAAATATTCTATGATTATTGTGTTTTCTTTTTAAAAATAACAACTAACAAGGATCTAATTACAAAATTTTATTTAGTATAGGACCCAATTATAAACTTTTAAACATTTAATTAAAAATTTGATGAAATTATGTGTAATTAAACCTTAAGTAATCATATATAAAAGCATATTATTAACAAAAGAAATTAAAAAATAAACCAAAACCCTTAAAAAATCCCACTTTCTAAAATAGTCCTAATTGTGCAAACACCTTACTAACATAGATTGCAGAAGCTACTCTATTGAGCTAGAATCTAAGCAAACCAAAACTTCGAGCATCGATGTAATTATGTAAATGAGCTATTAAAATCAAAGCATTAACAGAAAAAAAAAATGGATGAAGAAGAAGAGCGCATACTCTGGAATTGGGTTCTTGTGTTTCGGTGACGTTCAACTCTGCCGGAAGACGGTCCATTTTCTCTTCTGTGGAAGAAGCAGCCACCGAAGAAGAAGAAGAAGAAGAAGAAGAAGAAGAAGAAGAAGAAGAAGAAGCTGAAACAATGAAGGAAGAAAAACTACCGTGATGATGGTGAAAGAGAAAGGGTGGTTGTTGGAAGTGGTGAAGAACATGATGATTATGATAATGAGATGATGATGATGATGAGAGGTTGAAGTAGTTGCTGGATTTGGAAGGTGTTGCATAGTTACAAGTAGTTGCACGAAGAAGAGAGTGAGAAGAAGAAGAAGGGGAAGTGCGATGAAGAAGAGTTGTTAAGGTTCGAGAACAGAGCTCCATTCTTCAAGTTAGTTAGTAGCAGATAGACTTCACACCTTGCTCGGATAATAATAATAAATAAATATATAAATTAGAAACTAGAAACAAAGATATTTTTCTCTAGGTAAAATATATTTTTCATCCTTAAGTTTGACAAAAAATTTTAAAATATCTTTAAATTTTATTTTGTTTTAATTTTGTCTTTAAAATTTTTGATTTGTATTAAATATATCTCTAACAGCTAATTTTTTAAAAAATTTAAGACCAATTCAATAACAATTTCATAAGAACAATTATCAACACAAGCAAATCAAACATAATTTTTATGTATTATTATTAGATTGGTCTTAAATTTTTTAAAATTTAACTGCCAATAGTATATTTGATACAAATAGAAAACTTTTAGAACAAAATAAAAATTAAAGGTATTTTTGAAAATTTTATTAAATTTCAGGAATAAAAAGCATATTTTACCCTTTTCTTTTTTTGGTTCCAACGTAAGGAGAAGTGAAGTTCGAACTCGAGATCTTTAAATGAGCACAAAGAGACTATATTATTTGAACTATAGATAAGATAATAATTACTAAATATTAAACACAATGGTAAATAACAAGAAAAAGTATTTTATTTATTTTAAGGGGAATAAAATCTTAATTATTAATAAGATACTTAAAATCTATTTTAATTTCATATTATTGCATACAACCAATATATTAAACAATGTGTTAATAATAAAACATAGAAATTATCACTTAAAGTGGGAAAATTCTAAATACATCATCGATAAATTTATTAACTACTTCTTTTATGGTCCAATAAACATTACTTTATAAAAGGATTTTGCTATTTTGTAGCTAAGGGCAAAATCCTTCTTTATATGATGAGTTCATGTATTTTAGTTATTAAAAAAAAAACCTAGTTATTCTTTTTTTTGTAAATAAAATAAGTCTAACATAATATTCAAATCTGAAAAAGTATTGAAAATAATAAAATAAAATCGTTGAAAGGCAACTAGAAAATTTTAGATGTTTGCTCTCAAATCTTAAGTTTGATCCGGGGAGTTAAATATGTTTGTAGAAGGAAATTAAATACGCAATTATTCTCGAATTACAAATTATATTATCAGAAATGATATTCTTAGATGATCTAAAGACAGATTTTATTATCTTTGTATAAAAAACTCTTACTCTACATTTGATTACAATAACTCATTTATGTCCTTTTTTTTTAATTACATCTTCTCATTTTTCTTCAATTATTTTGTAGTATTCTTTAGTAATCAATTAATGGGAAGGAAAAAATTATTCTTCCTCCTCCATGGTTTATATAGAAATCTGTCTTATCTGAAATATGTTAACCAAGTCATGGTATGCTTAATTAGAGGTAGATATGAAAACTATGGTATGAACATACAACTACAAGGGTTGCATCCTCCCACTACCAAGAATTTTACTATAAAGAATCAGTGTAAGCAGCATTGTTACAAACCAAAATCTGATGGTAACAAACCCATCTTTATGGCATCATTGTCACTCTAAAAAGCTTAGAAGAAAAGAATAGTCCATTGCTCAATGGTAAACAACTGATCATGATGCTCTGAAAAGATACATATTTGGAAGAAAAATTAGATGATTCCCAATAAGAACTCACTTAGGAATCTCTCTTTTTTTATCCTATGAGCTCTTACTAGTTACCATGTGTTAATGCCTAGTCTATCATTCAGCTGCATTCTTATCCTCCTCCACACCTTGGGTTACACCAACTTCGGCCGGGCGAATAACGCGATCATAAAGCTTATATCCTGCCTGCAAACGTATCCAAAAGACATGATTTTGAATCATTTCCAAATCACTTAAATAAACTATTGATCAAAGAGCCCTTTTATGGGAATGATTGGCATGGCTGATAATGATTGAAGTGGGTTACAAATGGCAAGATAGGTCCCTTAGTATTGTCACATTATAAATTGAAAGGGAATTACGCAAAGTAACATGTGATACAATGAGATTGTTAAGGATTCAATAGTTGGAAAACCGAATCGCAGCCCTTCATAGAACCAAAAGTTATGTAAATTACCTTGAGAACAGCAGCAACGGTGCCTGGAGGCTTGGAGCTGTCAGGAACTTGGAAGATGGCATTGTGCATATTTGGATCAAAGGGCTCATTTGTAGGATCGAATTTTTCAACACCAAACTTTTTAAGTACCTGTAAGCAGAAGCAGTTACTTCAATAAGCTTATAAACTTGAAATAAATTTAGCAGGTTCAATGATGCAGAAAGGTACTGAAGTGCATCCCCAAACTCATCATGCCACCTCCATGAAGGCATTTAGAAGAAGAAGCTTGTACAGAAACTAACGAGGAAATCGTTAAAAAAAAATAGTTTTTGAAGTTAAAAGATAAATGGAGCCCCCCAAGTCTCAATGGTACTGTTTGCGGGCGCCTCAGCCACCACCAACCAACACGAAAGACTAGAGCCCAGAGCACTGTATCTTAGTGCTCAACAAATCACACTTGCACTCACATTCACTCAGAAAATATTCAACCCACCTTTAATGATGAATATAAGTATATAACAGCAATAGGTGCGAAGATTTTATTTTATTTTTTTGAGTCCCCTTGTTGGGTAGGGAACCTTATCTACGCAAATTACTCCAAATAAAAGATAGAAAACTAGATTAGCTTAGACTGCTACAATTATAGAAAATGTGAATAAAGTAGAACATTCTACCTCTGAGAGTTGCTTGTCTGTCATTTCAACACCTTCCAAAAGTGTTTTCAAGAGTTTTACGGACTCGGAGGAGTCGTTTGATGCATCAATCTTTGAAAAGCTTTCCTTTACAACAGAGGAAGCTCTTCCCAAGTTGTCCGCAACATCTAGTAAGCTCTTTGCGAAATTCTGAAACAAATTTAAACCATTCAGCTTACAGTTAATAAAATAAAATAATAAAACACATAAAAAGGTTCAAATTCCAGACCTGTATGGCAAATTTTTTTGAATTCTCTGATTCACGTCTAGTTCTGTCCATGACATTCTCCATCTCTGCATAAGTACGCAGAACTTTATCCTGCATTTTCTCAATCTCTTTGTGCTTCAAATTCAAAAGTTCTTCCTTCTCAGCAACAAGCTTAATTAAATCATCCCTTGATAGATCTTCACTCTCTATATCAGAATCTGAATCAGAAAATGCAACTCGTTTAGAACTTTTTCTCCTCCTTTTGGGGGTTTGAGATTGAGAATCAGAAGCAGAACCTGATTCTTCTCTTTGATCAGCACCTTTGGCTTGTTCACCCTGATCAATTTCCTTCTCATCCACCCTTGTTTTGGCAGGGTCATCATTTGTAGAATCTCCCACATTATTTGCCTTTTCCTTTTCGTCAGGTGATGCTGATGAAGAAAATCCAAATCTTGGAGCCAGAGAAGGATTTATTGGTGGATATAACAAATTGGCTTGAACCTGAATAGGCTGGAATATTAGAAAGCAATGTTAAACTTCATGAATATTTTACACTGCATGGGTTCATTTACTCAAATAAACAGTTTCAACATAAATAATTGTATCATCTTAAACTTAGTTTTACAGGGCATAATACAGAAAGATAAGTTCAAGCAAATTGTTCTGCTCCCCATAATTTTTTTTAAAAAAAAAAAAGCTATGTTCATATGCAGGTATCAGATTACTGATTTTTTTTTTATTCAACACTCTTCTAAAATTGTCCAAAGGAAAATGATCACACTTTTTAAAATCCTTTTTTTTTTTAACTAAAGCACCTTCTAACATTGGAGAAGCTATATCACAAGCTAGAACTAAAATAGGAATTACAAATCACGAAAAAAAATATATTAAAAATCTAACAGGAGCTTCAAAGTGCTGAACTTGGATATTCCCACCCAAAAAAAAAAAAAATTCAACAATCCTTATGGAAGAGAAAGAGCACAGAGAACAAGAACACCAGAATATTCATTAAAATTATTAAAGTCATTAAATTTTCAGCTAAGAGCTAAAACCCTAGCAAAACCCTACAACACAAAAAAGGAAAAAAATCGAATATTTATGATTGAGGCGGGAACCTACCTTGGTTTGCGATTGGGGAAGGAGGGAATGGAAGTGATTGGAGAAGGTTGAAAAGTGTTGGGGGTGCCTTTGCGAAGCAGAGAGAAGCGTGGAGCTTCGGGAAATGGTTCTGGAAACACGGTATAGAACCTTGTAGACGAACATCGCTGATAAGAGGAAGAATAAGAGACGAGAAAATTGAGTGAGAAAAGGAGAAAGCTTGAAGCGGAGATCAATGAGAGGGAAGTAGTAGAGAGTTTCTGTGGAAGCTGCTTGTTTCCAGAAGAAAACAGAGAGAACGTGAGCAAAATGATAGCGGCGGAGGAAAAAAAAAAAGAAAATAAAATTCAATAATTTTCAAACGACGTCGTTCTAAGCTATTATGTTTGTCTTGTTTGGGTCAAAAATTATTTTTGGGCTAAAGTTAACAAAGCCATAAGCATCGGCAAATTAAAAGAAGTTCATATTCACAATGAATTTATCTTTAAGATATTGAATTAAAAAATATCGTAAAAAACAAAAAAACATTAATTTTAAATAAAAAACAATTTTTTGCTGAATTTGTGATAATACAAACTTTAGAGAAAATGTAAAATTAACTATGAGACATAAATCAATTTAAGTTAATTAAGTAGTTAATTCACTTGTTTTCCTAAACTAGTATCAAGAATATCAAGAATTTCAATCCTTTTATATATGCAGCAATTATTTGACTAATAACAGACTTTTAAATTAAATTCAAATACGCAACGAATTAATCATTGCCTTATTGGATTGAAAAATACGTTTGGAAGAAAAAAAATAAAAAATTATGAGACATAGCACAAGTGGTAATTGTTTGACTTCAGTGATCAAACTTTGAAGAAGTGCTTTTAAGAAATTTAAGACAGAACCAACCAAGCTTTAAGTGATTAAATCAATGATTTCTTAGAGGACTACAATGAAGGTTATCAACTCTTACATTATTTTCTGACTTGGAACTTATTGGCTATTACAAAAATGATTAATAATACAGAACAAAGTCTAAATCCCCAAAAAAGAATAGAAAATACAAAATAAAGATATCTGATAACATCTACAATATGCTGCAGATATCTTAAACTCCAATCAATGCAAAAACTATTTAACTGGCAAAATTGCTCTTAAACTAATCATAGGTACTCTTAAAATTCTTCAAGAGGTTAGGAATGTCATAAGCTAACATATCATCTACTGCTTGTATCATTTTTGGTTTCAATCTCTCAAAATTGTCAATATTGAAACCACTCAATATCTCTCTGAAATGCTCAATGTCTGGGAAGTCTCCAGGAGGTAGATGGAATTCTCTTTGTACCTGTTTTCAAAGTTTAAAGTCATATATGAGTTTGTGTGTGAAATGCATGTGAAACACATCAGATTACATGCTGAATTCCTACCTTTACAAATTCTGAAGCCAAATTATCAATAAGCCTTTCCTGAGCTTTAGCTTTGCCCATCAAAACCGGCATCTCATTTTTAAGATGACTGATAATGCAAGCATGTATCTTGGCAGCTCGTGCCCGTTTTACAAATTCATTGATCTACAATTAGTCAATACACATAAACAAAGTTGTTATTGTTATTGATTAGAACACAACTAGCAATTTGGGGAATATAATTATGCATGAACATATGAGTGGTCTGATTTTAATGGAAAAATATAAGATAAACAAAATAATAACACGGAACTCACTCTTCGATCACAGGCCATCTTTGGTATATCTTTTAGGTCTGAAAGAAGGTCATCTTGTTCTTTCTCAAAGAGTTCCCTACCGATTGGACCACCGGCAGCATCATTTACAGGCTTATCGATGAAGGAGCTGACAGAATAAAGTATTTCAGCACAAAACAGCACATGGCAAACTAATGATCAAGGAACAAGAGTAAATTGTATAGCACATGATACCAAAAAAAAGATGGAAAAAATGAAAATAAACAAGTTTGCTTCCAATAAAAAAAGCGTAGCCAAAACCATATAATTTTAGAAAGCATATAATATACTTTTTGTCCCTAACGTTTAATTTCATTCAATTTTATCCCTAACATTTCCGATTCATTCAATTTTGTCCCCAACGCTTTTTATCTATGTCAAAACTATCCCTGAGAGTTTTCAAAGAGCTCCCTACCAATTGGACCACCGACAGCATCATTTACAGGCTTATCAATGAAGGATCTGACAGAATAAAATGTTTAAGCACAAAACAGCAGATGGCAATCTAATGATCAAGGAAAAGAACTCGGTTATATCATTTCTAAATTGTATAGTACATGATACAAAAGACAAAAGGTGTAAAAAAAATTGAAAATAAACAAGTTTTCTTCAAATAAAACAAACATAGCCAGAACCATATAGTTTCAGAAATAAAGTGTCTCTCTAACTCTGCAAGTGAAAGAAAACACTTAAGTGATGACAGTTGATTAGAATTTAGAAATACATTTATAAAGTGACCTACCCAATATACACACGTGTGACTTCAGGTGTATTCAGCACCTTCCCAAGTGACCACATTAATGCTCCATAAACCCTCATTAACTGCAAATAAGACCAAAAATAGGTTAGGTTGCACTTACCATTTACCATGTTGCAGTATATTTAATAAATAAACAAATGGCAGTTTAACTATACATGCTCTTACTTGTTGAGTATCAACTTGGTCTGCCTTGTTCAAAACGACTCGAACTTTGTCATCATGCCCGCGTAAGGATGAGATCACCCGCTTGAACTCATCACTAATATCAAGTTTGTGAGGATCAAACAGGAGAAGTATCAAATCACATTTGGCAGCAAACCAAGATGTTACACCGGTAAAATCATATGAGCGTTGTGTTCGTTGCTTTTCTCCGGATAGAACTCCAGGACTATCCACAAGTGTAATCTGGTCTAGTAGCTTTGGATGTTTGCATAAAAGAGTAAGTCCAAATACCATAGGAAAATCTGATAAACTGCTTCAATGGCTCTAGCGCAACCTACCGGATGAGGCATCTGAGCACACTCAAATTTTGACAAAAATGCCGTGCCAAAACTTGTAAGACCACTAAATGGCATGTCTGCTTGGACAGCAACAGTATTTCCAGGAATGGTTCTCTCGTCAGGCCCAGACTGTCTTAAAATTTATGCATTAGTAAGCTTTTTCCTATTTACTACGAAATAGGTAGATTATTGGATGTATCACAGATACCAATAATTCAAATCATTAAAACTCGGCACCAATTCTAGAGTACAAAGTACTAACTCCAATATAAAGTTTTGCACCTTATACGGATAAGTTGAATCTTGTTAGTAACTAGAAATCAAATTGATTACTAATTTGAAACAAAGAAAATCTTGATGTCAATACAGTCATGGGAAGTTTGGCACATACCATGATAGCAACAAACCGATCAGTTGTAGGCTCAGGTCCAATATGGGCTCCTGCAATAATGGGAAACCAAACGCTATCAAATAAATTTCCATAAGAGAGATTAGCAATCTTATATGTATACAAGAACACAAAAAACGGAGAACCACCTGCCTGGATAGTTACTTTTAAGGAGATGTTTGATAAATGTTGTTTTACCAGTTGAGTATTGACCCAAAAGCATAACCATTGGCTTGGCTTCAAAATCACTATTTGTCTAGTGTGTGTAAAAATTTCCAGTCAATAAATTGTGCATAGAAAAAAGACAAACATAAAAAAAATGAATACAGTGAGCAGCTAAAGTTGACAGTGAATCTAGATTGGGAAGTCAATTTTTCAAAGGACAAAAAATAGAGGAACTTACTGACCAATAATGGGAATACAAAATCATTAAAACGATATGTAACTTCTAATGGCTTCAACTTCTGGATGTAGAGTTTCTTCAAGCCATCAATTATTGAGGTCACAGAGGAAGGTGAGACCTGTACAATGTAGATTATGGGAATCAATTCATGTAACAATATTAATATAAAAAAACATATTAGATTAGAAAAAATACATGACAAAAAATGCAAAATTTGTTAGTCTAAAAGGAGCAAACAAAGATTAGTAATAGTCCTGCCTAAAAATATTAGGCATACGAAACCAAAACATACTAAAGATGTTAAATTTCGTTAAAAGTCGTCAAATTTTCAGCTAACGGCTAAAACCCTACAACGCAAAAGGGGCAGAAAAATCGAATATTTATGATGGAAGTGGAACTATTACCTCGCTCTGCGATTGGGGAAGTAGGGATTGGAAGTGATCGGAGAAGGTGGATAAGTGTTGGGACCTCAGCGAAGCAGAGAGAAGCGTTGAGCTTCGAGAAATGGTTTTTGACACGTGGCGGGATAAAACCATGTACACGAACATTGCTGCGATGGCGAAGAAGAATAAGAAAAAGAAGAAGAAGGGAGAATATTCTTTGTAACGGAGATCAATGTTGCTGCATTGAATATTTGTTATCCATTGAAGTATTCACCTCAGAAACACAGAAAAAGTGAGGGAAAATGTTGACATCGTTTTCAACTGATTATAACAATTTTAGGTTGAACAAAAAAACTAATGTTAAAAAATGCGTTTAAGGAAGCATGTTGAGTTTCAAAAACTTATATTTAATTGAAGTGATCATCAAACAATATTCTTTTTGGAATATTCTTCACGTACAAGCGTTTTTTTATACAAGTCTTTACAAGTCATTTGTATTAACGTGCTTCGAACCGTTACTGCACGTTTTTACTGGACCTTCTTTTTCTTTTTGCTGTTCTTCTTCCTCTTCTTCTTCTTCTTTTCTTTCATTTCTTACTTCTTTTTTTCCTTCTTTATTTACGTACTTTTCTCTCTATTTTCTTTCTTCGTTATTTTCGATTTCCATTATTTTTTGACATCAAGCACTGAAATCGTTTTTGAAGAAGTAACAGAAGATGAGGAGGAGAAAGAGAAAGAGTTCTGAATTATGCATAAGGTGTACTTCAACGAATTTTGGGTGTATTTCTTAAATCATTTGTGTATAATTTTGTAATCCTTTAGGTGTATTTTATAATCCTTTGGGTGTATTTCTATAATCGTTTTGGTGAATTCCTGTAACCGTTTGGATGTATTTCTGTAATCTTTTGGATGTATTTCTTCAAATTTGGCAAGAAATTCGTTTTCATGGAAGAAGAAGAGTCGTTCATAATGCATGGTGAGTAGCATGCTTTGGAAACAGGAAGTGGTTGAATAACGTGTGTTTATTTACTCTTGAATGTGTTAATGTAATGCGTGTGTTTTGTTGGGTTTGTGCTAACTTGTAAAACTTGTAAGCCAAAAAGATTTGTATGTATAGTAGACCTCTATTAAAATATAAATTAGGAAATTAAAAATATTATTAAAAGTTTATTTAATTATTTTTAATTAGTTGTTTAATGATTTTGGTTAAATATGCAAGCAAGCAATTTAATTTCATATTGGATCAAAAGTTAAACAAGTTCAATTTGATCATTAAATAAATTCAAGTTTTGGGTAAAATTAATCAAATTATGTGGCTGAATGATAAAAAAAAAAGAAATCTAAAATAAGTCCAAATCTATCAAAATCCATGATGAATTAAAGAAAGAAACCAAAAGCTTCCTAAAGCCCATAGGGTGATCTCAAATCTATGGGTCTTATATTGGAAAGTTTTCATGTCTTGATTACTGGAATTCAAAATTCAATTCAATTAATTACTCCCTTAGTTAAAGTGACACATTTTCCCAAGTAACCACAAGTTCTATATATTACTCTACATTTTGGTAATTGGAACTAGGAATTAAATTGAGTTTAATTTTCTTTAAAGTTTCCACCAAAAGTTTTATTGTTTTCTCTTTTCGCTCTCCTCTCTTTTTGTTTTCGGTCATATAGAAGCAAGTTATCAAAGAAAAAAACAGTGAAGCTATAAAGAAAAAAAAGGCTAGGTTGATGATGACCTTTGCAAAAAGAAGATCCGAAAAATAGTGTGGCTAGATCTTTGCTATTAAAGGCAAGATTTCAAGAAGAAGTTTCAAAATTTTCATGCCAAATGTAAAAAGGATCTGTCTAGATCAGAGAAGAATATCTTTGTGACTAAAGCTCAGTTCTATTTTTGTTCATCCAAGAGAGAAAATAGTTACTGGAGCTACGAAGAGGAAGAAGCAAATATAAAAAGGTTAGAGCTGTTATGGATCAGAGAATCATCAAGAGTTGAAATTCATTCTTGAGGCTAAAGTCAAGATGAAAGGCTTAGATTGAAGAAGCTTGATGAGAAGGGTTGAGAGAAGTACATGCATTTTGATTTCAGCTTTGGTTTTCCTACTTTCTCTTTTCTGTCCGAATCGGCTATGTGATGGAGAAGAAGTTAGTGGCTTGGTTGAACCGGTTTCAACCTTGGAAGCTTTCCCTTTTATAATAAGGATGAACGGTCAAGAGTTAAGACAAGGAGAGAAAACACAAAGTTCTATCCTAAGCTAATCGAGTTCTTCTCCTTCAATGAGTTTCATTTTGTTTGTTTGTGTCTCATGCTGAAAAAGACAAACAGGTGAGGTTATAAGAAAAAGCTAGTGAGAGAAAAAACCGTGAGTAAAATTAAAGAAAAAGTCATAAATGTCTCAAAATTACTTTGTACATCTGTATGTTGTGTTTCATAATCCTGTGAGAATTCCCGTATAAGTTGGGTTAGCACTTTGCAGTTTAAATTGGTAGTTTTAGGAAAGAATTGGTGTATATAATCTGATGGTTATAGTAAAATTTCGTCACTATTGTGATAGATACTAGATATAGGCTACATTTCACTTAACAACTAAATCAGAATACTGAATGTGATTCTCTCTTTCTCTTTTATTCTATTTCTGTTGCGTAAGAGACAAAATTAAAAAATATCTCCTAATGTTATGAGACAAAAAAAATGTCTCATGACTAGTTATAAAATAAAAAATAAAAATATATCTTGAAATTATCTTAAAAGACAAAAAATAATATTAAAAAAAAGGGTTAAATATTTATAGCTAAGTTTATAATTTCTGCTTTTTTTTAATTAAATATTTTCAATTACTATTTTAAAATTCATGTGTCTAATAAAAACTGTGAAAAAAAAAAACCATGTGTTTATTGCTCGCACACATGCAAGATTTGAAGATTATTTGAGATAGATTTCACCTGCAATGAGAAGATGAATCCATTCACATGTTTGGATGGAAGTATAGTATTCATATGAGTAAATTAAATCGAAGTAAAAATCTTATAAAATTAGTTAACTTACTTAAAATCGTAACAACAACACATTTTAAGAGTGAAATTAAAATTCTAATTACTATATCATTGTAGCTAATAATATCGTCAACCATGTACAATAATGTCTCAAAACAAAATACTCTCTACCAGGAAGTATTTTCCTTTCACAAAACAAAACATGTACTAGGTATTTTCACAAAACAAAACAAAATACTATACTACCTATTTTAAAAAAACATGTACAACCGAACAAACTGCCACATGATGGTTTTTAAGTGTGTTCAAGTGTGTTCGAAAAAGAACATTTTATTTTTTATTTTTGACAGACAGACGGAATAAAGTGTGATTTGGAGAATTTGAAGGTGCTGCATTGACCAACAGGAAAGCTTTGGTCGCATCTATCTCCATGACCTCTCTTGTTAATGTAACCTGGATAATCAAATCTTCCAAAAGGTACTTCTTCTACCAATGACAACTCAGCTTCCTTTGCTAGCTTCACTATTTCCCAGTTACAAAAAGGGTGTGCTGTCTTGTGTGTAACATGAATTTCTCCACCTTCCTTTAACATCTTCCTAGCACTCTTCAAGAACCCTCTTACAACCTGCTGGTGAAGCCTGAAATAAAAGTAGTACACTCTGTTAGCTCAATAATCAAGCACCCTCATGAAATGTTTTATTTCTTGTTAAACTAACTTACATAATTTGCAGCCACTCATGCTCTCTTCCATGAAATCCAGCATGGGGAAAATTGAAGACTATTCGGTCAAATAACTTGTTCTCTAAAAGTGGGTGATGGTTCATTATGTGGCCATCTACTTCATGCACAAGAGTACACCCAAGATTCTTCAACTCATCCAAGTTTGTTGAAGCTCTAGAGTATTTTCTCACTAGTGACTCTAATTAAAGAAAAAGAGTTGGAACGAATACAAAAACATCAGGAATCAACCAACATAGTATGGAATTGATGAATGAATATGCTAACAAAAGCTTAGTTTTTGTACCTTTGGAGTCAAGGGAAGTGGCAACAATGTTTGAAGCTGAACCAAATGCCGTTGCCAAACTAAGTGCAAATGAGAAGTCCCCCTCTCCGACAAGAAGTATCTGATGACAACTCTTATAGTGCTTAATTCTTTTTACTTTCATTTTACTACTCATGCATTCGAATGATACCATAAACTACATTGTAACTAGTTGTGCAAATACTGATACTAGTATATATATAGTCCACATTGATTAGCTTACTCATCCATTTTCCGAGAAAGTTTAATTAGGTGTTTACAGCTTCATTTTCCGAGAGGCAATTGCTTAATTGCTGAGTTTGTCTGTGGATAAGATATGTTATTCTCATTCATGGCATTGCACAAATCACAATTGAGCCTTTCAGATGGGAGTGGATTCTTTCCGGTAGAAAAAAAATCGAATGGTATTCGGTGTTTAATTCCACCCTTCATTACTTTCTCTCTCTTATATATTTTTTAGTCTCACTTATAAAATTAAAGGTTCATTTTCTACAATAGACATAAAAATGAAGATGATCCATTTCCTTTCAGATACTCGTTACATCGCTCGCCAGTGAAATTATAATTTTTTTTTGTTGCTCACCTATTCCCCAGAAAAATTAAAACCTTAAATTTATTATGCCAAACATTTATTTAAAGGCGCCGAGACAAATACATTGAAATATAAAATCATATTTAGCAAATAAAGATATAAACATAAATTTTATGTTAAAAAATATTGAATTAGTGTGTAGATATTAACAAGAAACACAATTTTTTTTTCATTTTTTCTATCAATTTTTTATTATATTTTTCTTCTTAAAATTTTTATATGAAAAAAATGATAGTAAATTAAAGTTTTATAATTTTTTTTATGTTTAAAATATCACTAATCAAAATACAAAAACATTAATTTTTGTATCCCTGTCTTTTGTGACATATTTCCAGAACGTATCTTATCCTGTTATCGTGATTAAATGCAGTTATTTGCTTTATTTTAACGTCCATAGTTAGAAATAATGAGTATAGGAAATGAAAGTTACCATGGTTAATTTTTTCGGAAAAAAAAAAAGCTCCTAGTCCTTATTCTTCGTGTATAGATAAAACTTAGTTTTGAAGTCTCAGCTATTCTCTATAGTCCATACCTCACAATAAAAATTCAACAAATATAAATGAAAAAATAAAACTGTCGCATTGACAGCTTTTTTTCTTCAACTTTTTTAACTTATTCACGAAAACAAAACGATAAAAAATACAGTAAAAAGTTTACGGAAAAAAAAAGGCACACTACATAAAAAATGGCATGATACATGGTATTCAGAGTCTGCTACAAATGCCTAAACTCCAATAAACTACTGATTATTTAACAGGCTCAGTTGCTCTTAAAACTAATCATACGGATTCCTAAAATTTTTCAAGAGGTTTGGAATGTCATAACCTAACATGTCATCTACTGCCTGTATCATTTTTGGTTTCAATTTCTCAAACTTATCAAAATTATAACCACTTAGAGTCTCTCTGAAATGTTCAACATCTGGGAAGTCTCCAGGAGGTAGATGAAACTCCCTTTGTACCTGTTTCAAATTTTACAGTCACTTATGTGCTGATGCACATTACCATTGTTATAAAAGTCTATGCAGAAATCCTACCTTTCCAAATGCTGCAGCCAGATTATCAATAAGCTTTTGCTGAGCTTTAGCTTTGCCCATCATAGCAGGCATCTCCCTTTTAAGATGACTGATAATGTAAGCATGTATCTTGGCAGCTCGTGCCCGTTTTACAAATTCGTTGATCTACATAAACACAAACAATATCTTATTATTTATACGGAGCAGCAACTTCAACAAACAAAACACACCTAGCAGAGTAGCAGCAATTGACAAAACATTGGTTAAATACTAAAATATAATAAAGAAAAGCAAAGTTAGATGGATGAACTCACTCTTCGATCACAGGCCTTCTTTGGTATATCTTTTAGGTCTGAAAGAAGGTCCTCTTGTTCTTTTTCAAAGAGTTCCTTACCGATTGGACCACTGACAGCATCATTTATGGGTTTATCGTTGAAGGAGCTGACAGAATAAAGTAATTAAGCACAAACAGCACATGGCAATCTCATGATCAAGAAAAATAACTCGGTGATCAAGTCTAAATTGCATAGTACATGATAAAAGGTGGAAAAAGAATGAAAGGTAAACAAGTCTTCCTCCAATAGAACAAACATAGCCAAAACCATGTGATTGTAGAAACAAAGTGTCTCTATCTCAACAAGTGAAACACTTAAGTTATGGCAATTGTTTAGAGATACACGTATAGAGTAACCAACCCGATATACACACGCATGACTTCAGGTGTATTCAGCACCTTCCCAAGTGACCACATCAATGCTCCATAAACTCTCATTAGCTGCAAATAAGCGCAAATAGTGGTTAGGTTTCCCCTTAACTTGTTGGGTCGATTTAATGAGTAAACAGATGGCAGTTTAACTATACATGCTCTTACTTGTTGTGTATCAACTTGGTCTGCCTTGTTCAAAACTACTCGAATTTTGTCATCATGCCCGCGCAAGGATGAGATCACACGCTTGAATTCATCACTAATATCAAGCTTGTGAGGATCAAACAGGAGGAGTATCAAATCACATTTGGCAGCAAACCAAGATGTTACACCTGTAAAATCATATGCCCGTTGTGTTCGTTGCTTTTCTCCGGATAAAACTCCAGGACTGTCCACAAATGTAATGTGGTCCAGTAGCTTTGGATGATTGCAAAAAGGGTAAGTCCAACTACCAAGGGAAGATCTCTTAAACATTTTCAATGGTTCTAGAGCACCTTACCGGATGAGGCATTTGAGAGCACTCAAATTTTGACAAAAATGCGGTGCCAAAACTTGTAAGACCACTAAATGGCATGTCTGCTTGGACAGCAACAGTATTTCCAGGAATGCTTCTCTCGTCAGGTCCAGACTGTACAATAGTACTATTTGCTAGTTAAAATTAAAGCGGTAGTAATTTATTTCCCAATTACTTCAAGATAGTTACATTATTAGATGTTCACAAACAACAATGATTCAAATAATCAGAAACTTGGCAGTTATTCTACGATACAAAGTACAAAGTACACTGTAAAGCATTGCACTCAGATAAGTTGAATCTTGTTGGTAAAATCAAATTGATTAGTTAATTCAAACTAAGAAAATCTTGATGGTAACAGAATAATTGGACAATTTGGCTCGTACCATGACAACAACAAACCGATCAGTTGTAGGCTCTGGTCCAATATGGGCTCCTGCAGTCAGGAAAAAACAAGAGAAACGTAGAAACATTATTAATAAATTTTTGAAACAGATATCATGAGCAATTCCATACATATCGAGGACACACAAACCCTCAAAGCAGAGAATCACTTGCCTGGATAACTACTTTTAAGTAGATGTTTGATAAATGTTGTTTTACCAGTTGAGTATTGACCCAAAAGCATAACCATTGGCTTTGCTTCAAAGTCACTATTTGTCTGAGTGTGAAAAAAATTTCCAGTCAATAAATTAGCAATTTTGTATTACTTAAAAAACACTAACATTAATAGAAAAAGAACACAAACTAAAAAATGTATTTAAGCGAATAACTAAAAGTTGACACGAATCTTTCAAAGTACAAAAACACTAAATTACTGACCAGTAATGGGGATACAAAATCATTAAAACGATAAGTAGCTTCTAATGGCCTCAACTTCTGGATGTAGAGTTTCTTCAAGCCATCAATTATTGAGGTCACGGAGGAAAGTGAAACCTGTAGGCATGTATTTGGAGGAAGGGGGGAATTAATAACAAGTAAGAATGTATTGACAATATATAAGAACTGAAAATAGCAAAGAAGCAGCAAAACCAAAAGTAAAAAGAAACTATAGAAATGCCTGTCAATAGTTGAAAAATGAAATGAATATTCCATATGAAACAGTAACAAAATTTTTACCTTTTTTGTTGACTTAGAAGAGAACCAACTACTTGAAGATGGTGATGGCTGCAATGGAGAATTACCTGCATTATTGCTAACTACTGAAACTGGATTTTCAAGACGAAAGAAGGAATATAGAAACCAAAGGAATACAAATGCCCATATTCAGTAATAGTGGGAATAAATTACCATTTGAATCAACTTCTTTTTCTTTATGCCTTTTCTTCTGGATAAACAAAACCAAATAGTAAGCACTTTCCCTAAATAAACATTCAGATATCAATCACCACAATAATACTAAAAGTTAGAAAATACTTACAGCCATTAATACATCCAAACCATCCATTGTGGGAGGTTTCAAGTTTTTCAGCTCAACTGAAAAACAGAAGTTCACAATCAACATATGCCAACAGCAACAAGAATTGCCATCATGAAGTCTTCAACTACTAAAAAATATATATATTCAAACTAAACAACGGCAAACAAATCTAGAAGTACAAAAACTCACCATCACTAGAAAGAAGATCTTGTGTTATTGGTTGGCCAGATTGTGCCAAAGAAATTAGCTACATTTCAAAAAACGTAAGCACTCAGAAAGAGTTCAACATAACATTCCAACTAAAAAATAACATGAATTCACCTGCATAGCAATGATGAACTCTGCAAAACCAAGATATCCTTGTCGCTTCGAATCCGCAATAGCCCACACCTTCAATTTTGGCAAATTTGAGCACACAAATAAACAATTCAGTTAAAACTTGAACTGTGATACATATCAGCTAAGCACAACTCCTACAAACCACTCAACCATTCATAGCCAGCTAGCATCTATATAATCAGAAGCTAGAGAGTTCAAAACTAATCAAATATAAAGCTGAAACTAACCACTATCATTAGAATCAATAATTGCAATGAAAAACAAAAAATACAAAACCTGCTTAAGATCCTGACGAGACAAATTGGACATGGCGAAAAACTTGGTGGCATCACTCCCCGTAATGCGGCCATCGCCATCTGAAAATAGAAAAAAAAAAAAAGCACAGTATAAATTCATCGATTTTTGAACACGAACATCACATCACACCACAATCAGCAACACCAAAAGATAAAAATTAAATAAACTAAAATAATTGAAAACTCTGCGTACCTGAATCGGCGTAATTGAACCACTGCTGGTAGATGATCTGGTTCTCTTTGGAGCAGGAACCGATTGGGATCGGGTCGAATTCCATCGATTCGCTGCGTTTGGAACGCCTTTGGAAACGCGACGGTTAAGATCTCGTGTCGTTTACTACTCTTTATAGTTTATACTTACGTTCGGCAAAGTGGAAACTAGAAAACGTGACTGTGTTCAGTAAACGACGACGATGAACTCCACCAGCGTCGTCGTTTTGGGAGTGGAAACCCGAGTTGGAGGTGAAGCACTATTTTGCTGCTTTAACGAACCCTTTTATTTTATTTTATTTTATTTATTTATTTATTTCATGTGAAGTTATGTGATGGCGCCAAACATTAAGGGGCAAGGTTTTTTCTTATTACTTTAACTACTCCTTGAAGCTTAAGCAAGCTTAACGTTAATGGCAGTTTGTGCCACCTCTTGCTTTGTTTTATCTTCTAAGTTCGCTATATTATTTATTTTTGACTATTTGAGGATACATGCTTTATAATTCTCTATTGCAAGTATCAGAACTAATAACGTGATTACATTTATCTTTATTGATTATGACGTGATTACGTTTATCTATAAAATATTAAAATGATACATTTGCAAAGCAAAAATTATAGCCAATAAATAGATGATTAGATGGTATTGTTTTAATTATTATTATTATTAGTCAACAGGTAAAATTCGAATACTAGATATTTGTTAAAATAATTAATAAATTAATTATTAGACCAATTTAAATTAATTATATTATTAGTCCTGTTATTATTATATATTGTATACATGAGTTCCGATCCAGCTTCTCACATAATTAAAAAGTGTAAAATCTTTTTTTATATATAGTTGAGTTTTAATTTTGACTCAAAAAAAAAAAGAGTGTTCAAAAAGATGATAATTAGGTAATTAAATTTTTTTGAATATTATCATTAAAGATAAATAATTAACTCAGCCGCCATCTAAAAACAAAAATTATAAAAATTGCTAGACCTAAATATGCCACCAAAACACAAATTATCCATTATATTTAATTAAATAAAAAAAACCATCTCAGTCAAATATGACATCGAGAATATAAGAGCTGAAACTTCAAATGAAAACAAAAATCTAAAGAAAAAGGGGTAAAGTCTAATTACATGTAATAAAAAACAAAAATGAAACCTCATCTTCTTTGATGAAAAAAGGAACATATTCAAATTTGATTGCCAAAATGTTGCATTACTGTCACGAAATTAGAGCTACAAAAAATTAAAAGATCCCACGCAAAAATTAACACCATGTGACATAGTGCATGATTTTGTTTATAATTGAAACGTATAAAAATATATAGATTATAGAATACAATTTTGTTTTTGTTTGGTCAGATTTTGGGATTATTGGGCTTATAGAATGGGCTTATAACAGGCCAAGTAAAACTACATGAAAGAAGCAAGCCCAAAAAAATATGAACAGATTTTGTTCCTCAAAAAACAAAAACACTAAATGACCAAAAGTTATATATAATTAAAAAAATAAAAAAGTTCCAAGTCCAAAAAAATAAAATGAAATAAAAAAGTTATTTTTTCTTCTTCCAAATATTTGTGTTCTGCGTTGTGTGGATAGATCTTAGATCCAAACTCTTACGCTCTTCTTCAGCTGATTTCTACTTCACAAATCACAAGGTACTCTCTTTCTCTCTCTCGATCTCTTCAATTTTGTTGTTCGATATTTAGATCTTTGCATTCCCGTCTTCTCCCACTTTTTAAGGGACCAGTTTTTTAATTCTTTCATTTTCAATTTTCCGTTTGCTTCTATTCGTTGTCTTTCTTCTATTATATATCATTTGGTTATGGTTATGGCAATCTCAAGTATCGAACCAAATTTTAGTTTCAATAAGAGGATTTTATCAGGTATCACAATAATCTTTAACAATCAAGCAAATATATGGGATGGGTTTTGAGCTACTAAGACTTTTATGCTGGGATTCTGCCCTAGGGTTTATGTTTTAACGCCGCTATTGGAACATAGGGTTTTGGGAATTGTTTCCTCTCTTTTTTTAAATTGTTATTGTAGATTATAAGTTGTTCTTTCAGTAGATGCTACCTTGTTTTGGCACATTTTGTTTTCATTAGATTGAGATTACTTTTAGATGCGCTATACTGCCATTTATCACATGCTACTATATGGAAGATTTTAGTGACGCGGGATAAGAGAGTCAGATATTTTTGCTGATATGTACAAATTTATGATTTGATAATTGTACATGACTCTTTTATACTGTCATTTACCAAAATCAAAACTGTTTGGATGTCAATGGTTTTTCGCTATATGACGATTCTGTTGTCGACTGTTCGCCATGTTTGATTTATGGAGTTTTAGAAAAATGCAAAAATTATTTCTCAAAATAAGCTTGCTAAATGGTGAGTTTGGTATGTATGTGTTGATGGCAGAACTATGCCTTCTCAAAAGGTTGAAACGGGTCATCAAGACACGGTCCATGATGTTGCAATGGATTACTATGGTAAGAGGCTGGCTACAGCCTCATCTGATCACACCATTAAGATTATCGGGGTGTCCAACAATGCCTCTCAGCATCTAGCTACCTTGGCTGGTCACCAAGGACCTGTTTGGCAGGTTGTGTGGGCTCACCCGAAATTTGGTTCTCTACTCGCTTCTTGTTCCTATGATGGGCGTGTAATATTGTGGAAGGAGGGTAATCAAAATGAATGGACTCAAGCTCATGTCTTCGATGATCATAAGTCTTCTGTTAATTCAATTGCTTGGGCACCTCATGAGTTGGGTCTTCGCCTGGCTTGTGGTTCATCAGATGGGAATATCTCGGTGTTCACTGCCAGACCAGATGGTGGGTGGGACACTTCAAGGATAGATCAGGCTCACCCTGTTGGCGTAACTTCGGTGTCTTGGGCTCCCTCAACAGCGCCTGGTGCTCTGGTTGGTTCTGGCCTTCTAGATCCCGTGCACAAGCTATGCTCGGGTGGCTGTGACAATACTGTGAAGGTGTGGAAGCTCAGCGACGGGCAATGGAAGTTGGACTGCTTCCCTGCTCTTAAGATGCATACGGATTGGGTTCGGGATGTTGCTTGGGCACCCAACTTGGGACTCCCTAAGTCCACCATTGCCAGTGCGTCGCAAGATGGTAGAGTGATCATATGGACCGTGGCCAAGGAGGGGGATCAGTGGGAAGGAAAAGTTTTGAATGATTTCAAGACCCCCGTTTGGAGGGTTTCGTGGTCCTTGACTGGCAATATATTGGCCGTGGCGGATGGTAACAACAACGTTACCTTATGGAAGGAAGCTGTAGATGGTGAGTGGCAACAGGTGACAACCGTTGAACCTTAGGATCTGAATTTTTTTTATTCTTTTTTCCAGGTCTTGCATGTTAATTTTGGATTATGGTCCTTAGAGCTTACTTCTTAAATATAGTTGACATCACATTTCATTCCATATTATACGGTTTGAGTAATTGTGCTTGGCAAGTTCCTTTAATGTCGTGATCCACTGAACACTCTGTGATTGTAAGATTGAAGTTGAATAGCATAAGCTGGTTTATGTATGGATTGGAATTTAGAAGGTCATGTCTCTAGGATATGTGTGACATTTCACTAGAAGTGAGTTGCATAAACTTGTGGTGCATCCTTTTTTATTTTGCACAAGCATGGATTAAATGGATAGTTCTCTACATATTTTAGTCTGTAAAGTATGATTACAAAACAAAATAGTTTTCTTTTTAAATTCTTCTGGTGCTGGAGGCTGTGACCTGTGAGCTGCACAAGAACTTAACAAAGGAGTGTGATCATTAAGTAGTGTTTTGTTTTCTATTTTTGTTTTTTTTTTTTATTTTGGTACTACAACTCTACAAGTTTAGCAAGGTCCTCAGTTACTCAGATTTTATTTATTGTCTTAAAGAGAAATGGACAAAAAGAAATAAATATATGTAAAGGAAAAACGACATGTCCACCACAAGGTGGCAGATAAATTATGGTTTAAATTGTAACCCAGATAATGCTAAGTCCACTAGGAGGACATCTGCAACATTAAAAAAAGTTTTGAAATGCTTTTGGTTTCAATTATAAAAGATAGTAGTAATTTCCTATGCACGAAAGAAATAAACTTAAGGGTTGAAATGTTACAAAATTGGGAATGGATATTGTTACTCTTGGAGATAGATATTGTCATTTTTGTTTGGGAGATGTTACTCTTAATCTCATTTTTGTTTGAAAGATATATATTATTCTCAATACAAAATTAATTATAATAAGATTTTATCAAATTAGAAGTGATATTATAAAAAACGATTATTAGTATCCATTTATGACAACAAAAAATGGCTATGATCTTACACAACTACTTTAGCCAAATCATTAAGGAAAAATAGTTGTCCAAGAAAATTAAAATAAATTATGAAATATTTTGTCATGTGAATGATTTTAGTTCTGACAAAATAGTTCTAAAGAACATAAAAAAAATTTGGCAAATTCTACGAAATGTGAATGATTTAGGATTAATTATAAGTGTACACAATATAATATCAACAATTAACATGTCACTTTGATACACTAGAACTCATCAACAATGAGAAAATTACAATTGATAATATTTGTCAAAATTTTCAACTTTCAAAAATCACTAGTATCTTTTTATCTTTCGAAAACTATTTCATAAATTTTTCAAGAATTAAAAGGTCTAAAAGGCTGATTATCCAATAAACTAATAAATCCTCTCTTTTCTTCTTTTCCTGGATCTGGAAAGACAAAACTACATAAATGCAAAACCAAAGAGAAGATGGAAATGAAGACCTTGGAGAAAAAAATATCACAAAAATCACGGTTTGTGGACCACAAATGTCAAGACAGGCATCAACTCCTACCTTAAAACATAATTCTAAAATTTGTCACTTACCCTTACCCCAATCAATTGGTAATACAACAGTGGAGGATATCATATGAGACAGATGGTTGTTCAACCTTGAAAGAAAGAAAGAAGAAAAATAACCCTCAACTAATAAGACGTGGACCAAATGTATACACTTCCTATTAAGAAAATAAGATCACCTACTCCAGTCTCTAACCATAATCCACCATGTGATCATGTCCTCCTTTTA
>NC_029778.3:2437574-2444128 GCF_000817695.3 Arachis duranensis
TATATAATCCTACCACCAAATCCCTTATTGGAGGTCCCAATCTCATGTAGAATAATCAACCATGGGTTTATACTTTATACTTTATAGGCATCAAGTAATTAATATTGTTCCATCTAATAGTCATAGGCATGCCTACTCTTAGGTCCTTCATTTTTGTTTTGGTGGAATAATAAAAGATTCAAGTACCCTAGTCATGTTATTTATTATATTACGAGTTTAATTTTGATGCAATGAAAAGTGTCTAGACTACTTTTTAAATAATAAATTTAAAAATTAGTTATTTTTATAAGAATAAGTTAATATACAAATACAATACAAAATTGGTGGACATTACAATCACAAGGCATTAAAAGAAGGTATGTGATAAACATAACAAGAATTATTATTGTTTCTTTTATGTGGTTGAAGAAGACACAACAAGAGTTATTCTCAGCTGATCCAAACAGCAACATATATATAAATTGACAACAACTGTGGAAGGTTGATTTGTTGGAAGCACAATGAGAACTCACTATTTCATGCTTCCTAATTTTCCCCCAACATGTTGTATGATGATCATATTTTCTTTCTCCATATATTCCTTTCTTTCTTTTGTTATTTGAAAAAAAAATAGTGTTACAAAAGTATTTATAAAAAAAATAGTTAACAAAAAACATAATAATCAATAACGGAGTACAATCATGAAAAATGATGGCTACTATAAGTTTTTTGTGACCACCAAATTATACAATCATCCTAGCTATTTTGCCTATAAACTCTATAAAATATTTGATGACATAATTTAATCAATTAATTTCATACCTTTTTTATTCTATTTTACTAAGATTTAATTATTCTATTTTAGAAAAATATTATGGTTTTAATATTTTTAATATGAAAAATATCTAATTATAAAATTAAAGATAATATAAAAATTTAATTATAAATTTAATAAAATTATATGAACTAACAGAATAATTAAACTTTTACTAATAAATTTCTTTCAATGTGCTACAAAACTTTCAAGCATAGCCTAAGGTATGACAAATTAAACCGAATCATAATGATGTATGGAAATAATAAGATTTGCTTGTATCTTAATAGAAGAATAAAGATTACATTCTTGTGGCAACAATCAAGCCTAAGATGCTGTGTGTGTATATATATATGATTTCTATTAATTATATTAGATTAGATAATGGAATGAGTGGCAAGGTGGGCAAGTTCATGGCAGCATTTTGCGAAGTTGAAGGCAAATGATGGGTCACCTCAAACAGTGTTTGTGTGTGTGTTTCATCAACTTGGTCTTAGCAACGCCGTTGACTTTTTAGAAAACCCCTATGGCCTAATTATGCACTAAATAATGCATTTTATATCTAAATACTAATTAAATAATCATTATTTAAACATGAAGTTAGTGATTATAAAATATGAACCAATGAAAATGGTAATAAGAAATAAAAAATAAAAAAAATAAAATTTTAATGCTAAAAAAATATTAGGAGACTAACATTTTAGTAAAATAAAATAAAAAATTAATCAATATTAACTCAATGTAAGATAAACATAAAAGAAAAAATAGTTACTTCACATTTTTCATAGAAAAATAACAAAGTTTAAAGAGGATAAAGGAAATATCAAGATAGAACAAGGCGGTTTTTTTTTTATCAATATTGATGTAATTGTAAGTTATTGTTATCTTATTGACTTTTTTTTTTATATTGGTGTAACATTTTACAAATATAACTTTAATTAATTTTTTTTACATTCTTTTAGTTGAATCATCAAAATTGGCTTATTTTTTACATGTAACTTTTAAATAACTATCCAGATGTTCTTGAAAAAAAAAATTTGGATTAAACGCACAAAACATTGGTCAAATATAAAATTTGTCTATTACTTATTAAAATAGTGTTATTTTAATACTTTTATTATATTTTAAATTTTTTGAAAAATTTTGTCAATGCAAAAATTTTCAAAAATATTTGTGTTAAATAAATAACAAACACTTACATACAGTTAATAATTAAAAGTTATTAAATAATTTAATAAATTTAATTAAATTATTATTTAATAAATTTTTAATATCACATGAAATTAATAAATAAATATTAAAACATAAAGTAGAGCAATAGCTTAGCAATATAAGCCCGTGGAGTCTAGAAGAGTCACGCACAAAACAATGAGTGAGTGGGGTATGCTACGAAAATTCATGGAAACCCTAATTTCTTATATCCCAATCTCACAAACACCGCACCTTCCTCTCTCTGGAATTTTTAGGATCAACGTTCAAATTAGACAAGCCATAACTATTTAATGTACAAGCCTAATCTCATTTCACTACCATTAGGTCAATTCTTTTGGAATTTGATTCCATCTCTAGAATGATATAACCATTAAAGAAAGGACAACTCGATCTCTAACTTTTTTAGTTCATTTAAGTTTCTGAAAATTTAAAAATATATTTAAATTTTTAACCTTTTTAAAATGGACAGATTAATCATTGAGTCTAATTTGTCGCATTTTAAAAACTCTTCAGCATGTGCATCCGCAACGATCAGATCAGTATAATAAGAGTCACGTTTAATTTATTCGTTGAGTCTAATTCATCCAAGTAAATATAATAAATTGATATGTTTAAATTTTAAAAAAATTAAGAACTTCAGTATATTTTTAAATCCTAAAAAACTTAAATATCAATAATCTAAAAGCTAAAGGCCTGTTTGTCTTTTTCTCTAACAATTATTATTGAATGAGAGGAATTGTATATTCCTTTCTTTACAACAACTCTAACTGTAAGTTAGAATGTCAAAACTCTTCTTATTTATAACAAATAATCTCAAATTCAATTTCTGAATACAACACTATCTATTGAAGAAAGTTGTTTCCTTATGAAATTTCTCTAAAATAGTGAAAAGGTAATATGTTATTCTTTATTTTCACTTTTTATTTTTTTTTTCAAAACTATGAAAATAAAAAAAATGAAAAGAAAAAAAACACAAACCAATATCACTACAATTAACTAATTTGGTGGACTACACCCACTTAGCTACCATTTAGACATTAAAATTCACAAGAAGAAGATGCCCTATAATTCCATTAAAGACATGTTCATTTCTTACAAGGTTTTATGACCTTTTTACAACATGAGAAATTATTATTTCTTAGAAGAAAAAAGAAATTAAAAAAAAAAAGAGGGAGGGGGATCCATTTCTCTCAATCTAATCATTCATGCTGAAAATCTACACCCTTTGAAGCCATGCCCCCTTGAGTGCTAAGGAGGCAAAATGATAGTAGTACTTTATCTTTTACAATTGCTCTCAAGATAAGAAAAGTTTCAAAAAGAAAAAAAAAGAAAAAAAAAATTCACCACCTACAACACTAATCAACCTTTGTTTCTTTGGAAGCCCTTCAAGTAATTAGACTTGACCATAAAGTTAAACAAAAAAATCAAAAACCAAAAATGATTTCAGAAAATCTATGCCAATTGCCAACCCTTCTCATCATTCTAAGCCATACATGTTGCTAGATTAATCTCACATTGCTGGAAATTCAGCATAGGAAACTAAAATTCCTAAAAATAATTAAGAGGATTAGTACTAATCTAACTTTAATAGATTAACACTTGCATTTGTTAACTAGTATTATGAAGTAACAACAAAAATTTACCAATGCAAACCCACATTAGATTTAGACTTAGATACATAAGCTTAACAAATTCCAATCCATAAAATTATCATCCAACAACATATCATAACATTTTCTTTTTTTTTTTGGTTTTTGCAATTCCACTTATAGAAATTAAAGAAAAAAAATAAATGTGAAAGAAGAAAAAAAAAACGGATCCAATCCATCAAGGAACTTACTCTCACAGAATTAAGATCATATTACCATAATCTTATATCTGATCATCATTCATTTAAATTGTTTTTTTTTTCCTTCCGCATCATAACAGATAGAAAAAAATAATAATAACAGAAGAAAAAAAAAGATTTAATAGAGATATAAGAAGAAAAAAATATTAAAAGTCATCATTTCTTCAAATATAGAATCATTCAAAGGCACAAGGCGGTGCAGCGAAGCTCATCATCATCGCCACCCTCCAACGGCGGCGCGTTGAGATCAAACGGCAACGGCGCTCTAAACGACGACGAAACAATATTATCGCCGTCGTCAACCACCGACGATGAAGAATCACAATCACTATGGCAATCTTCTGGCACAACCGGAGGAGTCCGAGGGTACCTCCTACCCACCGTCGCCGGCGCCACCGTATACGGCGGCGCCGTCATCGTCCGCGGCCCGCTGAACGATTCCACTGTGCTGCTCATTCCACTGCACGTCGGCCTCTGAGGGTTCACCGGACTCTCCTGAAACCCGCCGCCGGCGCCGCCGTTTACGGCGGCGTAGTAGTAAGGATCCACGACGGCGCTATGGGGGTTGTTCTGGTAGCAAAAAGGAGAAGAGAGAGGAAAATTGGTCTTGGCTTTTGGTCCCCGGAGTGTTCTTGCGGCGGCGTCGTAAGCGCGTGCGGCGTCCTCGGCGGAATCGAAAGTTCCGAGCCAAACCCTTGCTTTCTTCAACGGGTCTCTGATTTCGGCGGCGAATCTTCCCCACGGTCTCTTCCTCACGCCACGGTATCTAACTTCCTTCAATACTGGCATCGGCCCTGACCCGTTTACCTCCGCCGCCGCAACCGCCGCCGTGGGTTTCAGAGCCGCAGCTCCTCTGCCTCTTCCCATGGCGATGGCTTTGGTTTTCAATATAAAAAAGAGTAATAATTTGGTGATGTTTTAAGAAACAGAGCGGAACCCAGATTGGGAAACGATGAAAAGAATCAAGCTTTGAAATCAAACAAGCATTTCAGTGTGTGAAATTTTGATGGGTCGTTCACACTGATTTCAGAGAAAGAAAGAGAGAAAGAAAGAAAAGCAACACCTTCTTCTTCTTCTTCTTTGTTCTTTGAATCTTTGTCTTTGTTGTTGGGTGTGGTGTGGTGTGGTGTGGTTTGATGCACACCAAAAAAATTTATTAATAAAAATGGATGTCAAAGTGTGTTAGCTTCTTTCTTCTCTGTGGCTTTCTCTGGCCGTGTCTGTCTGTAATGTCATATCTTTTTTCTTCTTTTTATTTATTTCTTTCTTTTTTTATTTTTTGAATCAATTCATTATTTTTTATTTATTTCTTTACCTTTATTGGGGGCTTCTCCCTTCCTTCTCAGCCTGACCTCTTGTCCTGCTTTTCTTTTATCCTTTTGTTTTTGTATTTTTCTCCATCTCCTAAAATATTTTACATTTATTCCTAGGGAATCATTTCAAATTTTATTTCCAAAAAATTAATTAACTTGATGGAAATTCAATAACTTATGATTAAGAAACTATATCGCCAATTTTGTAATAATTTTAATTTTAATATATTATCAATCGTAAAATCATATTTATTTTTTAAATAATTATTGGATAAAATAATTATTTTTACTAATATAAATATTTATAATAATCATTTGACTGATTTTGACAAATTTATTTTGCAAATCACGTGTATTTATTATTTTTTGGCTTTTTATCCCCATTTATGAAGAACCGAGTAATTGGTGTTTGCAATGTCGAAAATGCCCTTGTGGTTGTGGGGTTTCTATATTTTGGAGGGTAAAAAAAATTGCGTTTTGCAACGCGTTTGGTTGGTATGCTGTACTTTTGATTTGGTGAGGTCTCTTTCATGATATCATATCTCTCTGTGTTTTCTTCTTTTCTTTTCTTTTCTTTAATTTTTTTTTCACTGCTTTCAGCAGTGGGCAGTGGGCACACACAAGGTAAAAATATGGAACAGAGGTGAGATGATCGTATCTGTATCTTAAATCTTAATAAACAAAATTTTCTTACGTGAGAAGCAATAGATTTTGATTTTGGAAACACTCTTCGTCCATTTCTATTAATCCATAAATTTAACTTTTTTTCTTCCTCAAAAAAGGGAAAAGAAGTTTGACTTGTATTTCCTTGTAAATATGATAATTATTTAGTGAAAACTCATATGAAGTCAACTTCACGTGAAGATGATATTTAAAAGCTATTAGATGAAAATTTAGTCAAATTAATTAAATCTTCCAACAGCTCTTAAATATCAATTTTATATGAAATTGACTGCACCTGAATATAACAGCACTTAATGAAATATTATTGTAAAAAAATAGTAATTTGTATGGCAAGAGAGAATGTATATATAGTAATTATGATTAGAGAGAGAAAAACAAAATAAAAAAATTGAAGATTTTAATGAATTAATTTTCAATTATTTCGGCAAAGGAAAAAGAGAGAGACGACCTTGGCTATGGCAATGGCATGCGTGATGCCATTCATTCACAATCACAGCCGGCTAAAAAGTTTTTATTTATATATTTATTTATTTTATTTATTTATTTATTATTATTATTATTTGTAATTTTCAATGGAGTCCCTTTTATTGATTTCGTGAACCAACCTTTAAAAAATTAAACATGTACGTGTTAGTGTGTTACCACCGTGTGAACCTGTTTTCATTTTTTGGTAAGAAACCTTACTCGTTTTCTCTAACACTCT
>NC_029778.3:2446075-2448637 GCF_000817695.3 Arachis duranensis
CATATGACTAAGCCCTTTAGTGGGCTAAACAACAAACAGCAATGGGTATCCTTCCGAGCCATACAAGGTCGGAGGATTTTCACCCTTTTTGATGAATCTTTTCACGACTTCAAAAACTTCTTTTTCAAAGTTCAAGCCGTAGAGGGTCACCACCCCTTTTTCCTGGATGAGCATTCCTCCCCCCGCTTCCCCCTTTATTGGTCGCCGCCTTCCTCTTGTGAAAAGTATGGTCCAGATGACCTGGACGAGGTGGAGGCGGCTATTGTGGGGTTTTTTCGAGAAGCGTGGGGGAGGGCCCCATACTTGGATACCAGGAAAATCCTCCAAGGAACACCGACTTTCGTTCAATCTCAACTAGGTAGTGCATGCATTCTTTATTTCCGAGTTGTTTCTGCCGACTTACATTCTACCGACTCGTAACTTTTGTTAGTTGTTTTTGTAGATATGGCAAAAAGGAATGCTCAGGAGGCCTACCAAAGGGTCCAGGAGGCTAAGGCGAAGTCCCGGGCTAGGTCCGGGGGTGCCAAAGCAGTCGTCTCTCTTCCTCCTCCTCCTCCTCCCAAGAATACTAGCACTCCCTCTCAACCCCTTATAATTTCTACCTCAAGTTTGTCTCGACCACCTCCTTCTGCCCAAACTCTCTCCGAGCCAGAGAAGAAGAAGCGCAAGACTTCAGAGTCTGGCTCTTCTTCTTTTGATGGTGGGGTTAAGGTGGATGCTCTGGCATTCGTCCGAAAGAACATCTATCCTTTTATAAGTATGGATGATGTTTCTGTTCGAAACCACCTCACCGCCATGGCCGAGGAGAGTTTTAGGACAGCGGGTGTTTGTAGCAAACTCTTGGACATTTTTGAGAAGGCTCCCCTCAGCTCTTTGGGGGCATCCTCGAAGGTTGAGGAGTTAGAGGGGAGACTTCTTATTTATGAAAAACATGAGAAGGAATTGAAGGAGGAGAGAGATAGATTGAGGAAGGAGATGGATCACCTTAAGGAGGAGGAGAGTAAGCTGCGGGCTCAATGCACTTTGGAGGCAAATTTGAGGAAAACAGCGCAGGATAGCTACCACAGTTTATTTCAAGATATTGTTGCTGTGAGGAAGGACTTGCTGAATTCTCGGAACGCATACGCCGAGTTGGAGGACTCTATCGCCGAGGAGTCTTGGAGAATTTTCTTGGAACAAGTCAGAGTTATCGCTCCCGACTTGGATCTTTCTCCACTACATCCTGACAAAGTAGTTATTGATGGTGCCATCGTTGATCCTCCTGTCCCCGAGTTTGTTTCCGAGTCAGACCTGAAAACTCGGGGACAGAGGATTATTGAGTCTCCTTCTCAAGCTAAAGATGCTCCGAGTTCTTCCTCCGTTCCTCCGACTGGTCCTGGTGGCGCTCCTCCCGAGTCTGGCGGTGGTGATTTCTCCACTCCTTTGAAGAAATGACTCTTTATTTTTTATGGCTATATGGGGGCACGGCCTGTGGGTCCCCCCTTTTTTAAACTTTATTTATCTGTTGGTGGTTCTGAACAATTTCTTTTTGGCCTTTTAAGGCCGTAAACAAAATGTTCTGATTTGTGCCCTTTTTTGGATAAGGGTTTTTAAACAAAGTAAATGCCCTTTTTTGGATAAGGGTTTAAGTTACCTTGTGCGTGCATGCTTTTTGTTTTTGATATTTCGAAGAACCCTTTTTGATATTTTCCCTGAAAACCTTTTTCTTGGTTTGTCTTGCTTTTTCGAGCCCGCAACCTTCGATCCTAGGTTTTTCAATCTCTTTTCGGTATCCTTTATACTCAACTTTGCTTTTTGATGAGTTTCATGACTTAGGTTATTTTTGCGATGCGTTTTTCCTTTACTCGGAGCTCGGTTTTCTTTTACTCGGAGCTCTTTCGAGTTTGTTTTACTCGGATTTTCATTTCGACTTAAGAGTCGGATGATTCCTGAGTTCTTACGATCAACTCATATAACCTCTTTACGCCGACTTGTACCTCGTCGTTTTATCCTTACGACCATCTAGGTCGGTTCATGGGATTTTCACGTTTTGTCGAGCTTAAGTCGGCGCATTTCGTAGAAAACTTATAAAAAATAAAGGAGGATATTAAAAGAGATATTGTAAATGAAAAAGATCTTTATTAATTGGGGAAGGTACCTTTTCTGCTACTAAGGGTCTTGATAGCCTATTTGATGGTCTATTTTCCCTTAGCCTCTACTATGATGCCTCGTTAAAAACCCTTCTCCAGAAAAAACCCTTTTTGAGAAAAAATCATGAAGTTGGGAAAAGAGTACATCAGGGAGTAGAGTTCGCTTTTAACTGTAGTACCTTTTCATATTACAAGCATGCCACGACCTCGGTAGCTCAGTGCCATTCAGGTCGGTTACTTTATAATAACCTTTCCCTAACACTTCCTTGATTTTGTATGGTCCCTTCCAATTTGCGGCGAGCTTTCCTTCTCCTGACTTGTTGACTCCAATGTCGTTTCTGATTAGGACCAAGTCATCCAAGGCAAATGTTCTTCGAATGACTTTCTTGTTGTATCTGGTAGTCATCCTTTGCTTTAATGCCGCTTCTCTTAT
>NC_029778.3:2448936-2455664 GCF_000817695.3 Arachis duranensis
TTCTTTGAGCGGTGATAGTGGCTAATGGTTCTGCTTCTATCAACTTTGTGAAGTAATCTATTCCCACGATCAAGTACCTGACTTGTCCTGGCGCTTGGGGAAAAGGACCTAACAGATCCATTCCCCATTTTGCGAAAGGCCAGTGGGAAGTTATACTAATGAGCTCTTCTGGTGGAGCTACGTGGAAATTTGCATGCATCTGGCATGGTTGGCATTTTTTCACAAAGTCTGTGGCATCTTTCTGCAAAGTCGGCCAATAGAATCCTGCTCGGATTACTTTCCTGGCTAGTGACCTTGCTCCGAGATGGTTTCCGCAGATTCCACTATGTACTTCCTCCAACACCTCGGTGGTTCTTAAGGTCGGTACGCACTTCAGCAATGGTGTTGATATCCCTTTTCTGTAAATGACATTTCTCACCAAAGTATAATGTTGTGCTTCCCTTCGGATCCTTTTAGCTTCTTTCTCCTCTTTGGGGAGGATGTCGAATTTCAGGTATTCGACTAAGGGATTCATCCATCCGAGGTTTAGACCGGCTACTTCAAGCACCTCTTGTTCATCTTCTGTTTTTGATACCGAGGGCTCTCGGAGGGTTTCTTGGATCAGGCTTCTGTTGTTTCCTCCTGGTTTGGTACTTGCTAACTTGGATAGGGCATCTGCTCTGCTATTTAGATTCCGAGTTATATGTTTAACCTTGGTTTCCGCAAAGCGCCCAAGAAGGTCCAAGGTTTTCTCCAAGTATCTCTTCATGTTGGGGTCCTTTGCCTGATACTCTCCACTTATTTGGGAAGTCACCACTTGTGAGTCGCTGTAGACCATCACCTTTGTAGCGCCAACTTCTTCTGCTAACTTTAATCCGGCGATCAAGGCTTCATATTCTGCCTGATTGTTTGAAGCCGGAAATTCAAACTTTAAGGAGACCTCTATCTGGGTTCCTTTTCCATCTACCAATATTATGCCTGCGCCGCTCCCCGTTTTGTTGGAGGATCTGTCTACGTAGAGTTCCCAGGTAGTCGGTTTTTCCTCTTGCTCTCCTGCATATTCTGCAATGAAGTCGGCGAGGCATTGGGCTTTAATTGCTGTCCGAGTTTCATATCTCAGATCAAACTCGGAGAGCTCTATTGCCCATTGAACCATTCTCCCTGCAACATCCGTCTTTTGGAGGATTTGCTTCATGGGTTGGTTCGTACGGACTCTTATTGTGTGAGCCTGAAGTAAGGTCGTAGCCTTCGTGAGGCTATCACTAAGGAGTAGGCAAACTTCTCTAGTTTGTGATACCTTAGCTCAGGGCCTTGTAGGACCTTACTGATAAAGTAGACCGGGTGCTGCCCGACCTCGTCTTCTCTGATCAGGGCTGATGAGACAGCCCTGTTTGCAACGGATAGGTACAGGACGAGGTCCTTTCCCGGTACTGGTCGGGTTAATATAGGAGGTTGACTTATGAATCTTTTGAACTCTTGGAACGCCTCCTCGCATTCCGAAGTCCATTCAAATTGGCATCCCTTCCTCAATAGAGAAAATAGTGGAAGGGATTTTAGTGCCGATCCCGCCAAAAATCTGGAGAGGGCTGCAAGTCGGCCATTGAGCTGTTGAACCTCTCTCAAACAAGTCAGGCTTTTCATTTCTAGGATGGCTCTGCATTTGTTGGGATTGGCCTCAATCCCTCTTTGTGTTAGCATGAAGCCTAGAAATTTCCCTGCTTCTACTGCGAAGGCGCATTTTGCGGGATTTAGTCTCATCACATGCAACCTTATAGTGTTGAAGACTTGTGAGAGGTCGGTTAGGAGGTCGACTTCTTGCTTGGTTTTTACTAACATGTCGTCGACGTATACCTCCATTAGGCTCCCTAGATGGGGGGAAAACACTTTGTTCATCAGCCTTTGATACGTGGCTCCTGCATTCTTTAGCCTGAATGGCATGACCACATAACAATAGTTGGCTTTTGGCGTGATGAACGATGTTTTCTCCTGGTCGGGTTCGTGCATCGGGATTTGGTTATATCCCGAGTAGGCGTCCATGAATGATAAGTATTGGTACCCCGAGCTGGAGTCTACCAGGGTATCAATACTCGGTAGGGGATAAGGGTCCTTAGGACATGCCTTATTCAAGTCGGTATAGTCGACGCACATTCTCCATTTACCATTCTGTTTCTTGACTAGCACTACATTGGCTAGCCACGTTGGGTATTTGACCTCCTTAATAAAGCCGGCTTCCAGAAGTGCCTGTACTTGCTCTTCTACTATTGAGGCTCGCTCTGGGCTGAGCTTGCGTCTTCTTTGCTGTACAGGTCGGGACCCTGGGTAAACCGAGAGCCTGTGGGACATGAGCTCGGGATTAATCCCAGGCATGTCGGAAGCCTTCCATGCGAAGAGGTCGGAATTAGCTCTTAGGAGTTCGCCCAACCTTTGTTTGAGGGTTTCCCCTAGGTTGGCTCCTATGTAAGTGTTTTTTCCTTCCCCCTCACCGACTTGTATCTCCTCAGTTTTTCCTCCTGGCTGGGGTCGTAGCTCTTCTCTGGTCCTTGTGCCGCTTAGCTCTATGGTGTGGACTTCTTTGCCCTTTCCTCTCAGATTTAGGCTTTCATTATAGCACTTTCTCGCCAATTTTTGGTCTCCCCTCACCGTTGCTATTCCTCCTGGAGTCGGGAATTTCATGCAAAGGTGGGGAGTTGATACCACTGCTCCAAGGCGATTAAGGGTAGTCCTGCCAATTAGGGCATTGTAGGCTGACCCTTCATCGATGACTATGAAGTCTATACTCAGAGTCCTTGATTTTTCCCCTCTTCCAAAAGTGGTGTGAAGGGGTAAAAATCCCAGTGGTTTTATCGGTGTATCCCCTAATCCGTAGAGGGTGTCGGGGTAGGCTCTCAATTCTTTTTCATCTAACCATAGCTTGTCGAAGGCGGGCTTGAAAAGGATGTCCGCCGAGCTTCCTTGGTCTACTAGGGTTCTGTGGAGATGGGCATTAGCTAGGATCATGGTTATCACCACGGGGTCATCGTGCCCGGGGATTACTCCTTGCCCATCTTCTTTTGTGAATGAGATTGTGGGGAGGTCGGGTGTCTCTTCCTCGACTTGATAAACTCTTTTGAGATGTCTTTTGCGAGAGGATTTAGTGAGGCCCCCTCCCGCAAATCCTCCCGAGATCATGTGAATATGTCTCTCTGGAGTCTGCGGTGGTGGATCTCTTCTATCCATATCTTCTCGCTTTCTTTTTCCATGAGTGTCCGACCTCTCCATGAGATATCTGTCAAGCCGACCTTCTCTAGCCAGCTTTTCTATCACATTCTTAAGGTCGTAACAGTCGTTAGTGGAGTGACCATATATTTTATGGTACTCGCAATAATCACTGCGACTCCCCCTTTTTTATTTTTAATGGGTCTAGGGGGTGGCAGCCTTTCGGTGTGGCAAATCTCTCTGTATACGTCCACTATAGAGGTTTTTAGAGGAGTATAAGAGTGATATTTCCTGGGCCTTTCGAGATCGAGTTCTTCCTTCTTCTTGCCTTCCCTTTCCCTTTCCTTAGATGAGGAAGCGGGTCCGGGTCGCCAACTCAGGTCTCTCAATTTTGCATTTTCCTCCATGTTGATGTACTTTTCAGCCATTTCCTGTACATCACTTAGAGAAACGGGGTGTCTTTTAGATATGGACTGTGAGAAGGGACCTTCTCTAAGCTCATTGACTAACCCCATTATGACTGCCTCCGTGGGCAGGTCTTGGATCTCCAAACATGCTTTATTGAACCTTTCCATATAGGCTCGTAAAGACTCTCCGACCTCCTGTTTTATTCCCAGGAGGCTCGGTGCATGTTTTACCTTGTCCTTTTGGATTGAGAACCTCATTAAGAACTTCCTTGAGAGGTCTTCAAAGCTAGTGATGGACCTCGGGGGAAGGCTATCGAACCACTTCATCGCTGCTTTTGATAAAGTGGTCGGAAAAGCCTTGCATCTCGTAGCGTCGGAGGCATCAGCTAGATACATCCGACTTTTAAAGTTGCTCAGATGATGCTTTGGATCTGTGGTTCCATCATAGTGGTCCATATCAGGGCTTTTGAAGTTCCTCGGAACTTTTGCCCTCATTATGTCCTCGCTGAAAGGATCTTCTCCGCCCGGGAGTTGGTCTTCTTGTTCGTCGCGGGAATTCTTGAGGGAGGATTCTAGCTGTAAGAGTTTTCTTTCTAACTCTTTTCGCCGTTCCATCTCCTCTTTGAGGTATCTCTCAGTTTCCTTCTGTTTTTCCCGCTCTTTCTCCAATTGTTCCAGGCGGCTATGGACTAAATCCATTAATTCAGCTACGTGGGATGGTCCGCCTTTTTCTGACTCACGTCCATCTGAGGATTTTACCTTCGGATTCTTCACTCCGGAGGTGCCCTCTCTGTGTTGGTCGTTATCTTGCTGTTGGGCCATGTCTTCATTGTCATTACCCATGTCTAGATTCTCTTGTTCGGAATCTGTTTCCACATGGCCTTCTTCGTGGGATCTATCCGCCATCGATGGATGATCTCTCGGGTCCCCGGCAACGGCGCCAATGTTACGGTAGGTAACCGAAGATTAATACGACGGATGGCGTTTGGCGGCCCAAGTGTGTGAAGGAGGAGAACTCCGGGTGGATCCGCAGCTCGGGAGGCTCTGTCCGACTTGCGCTCGCGAGTGAATGGGGGGTGGTACCTGCAAAGACACTCCGATGCCTAAGTTAGCAAGAGTGTGAGCAGGTCTAGAGAGTATTGGACTTAGAGATACCTGAGGGGTGTCAGTGTATTTATAGTGGTGAGCCAATAACCACCGTTGGAGTAGTGCCGTATCTCTAGGGTAAGCCAATAACCACCGTTGGAGTAGTGCCGTATCTTTAGGGTGCTAACCGTCCCTATTATCTTGGGGAGGTTAAGATATGGCTTTATGAAGCGGTTAGAGAGATTTTAGGGGCGGTTACTCATTTGAGTATTTATCTGCCAGTTTAATCTCATATCCGACTTCTTCAGACCAAGTCGTGGTTGATACCGACTTCTTATGTGAAGGTCGGTACTTAGCTAGGCTCTAATCCTTCAGGTTAGGCCTTTTTGTTGGACCTGGGCCTTTGCATTGGGCCAGGGTATGAAGAGGTACTATTTATATTTGAGTATAGCACCCATTAAATCCTAAATATCTAAAATCTAAAAGATAATTATCTAAAGAATAAAGGATAATATCTAATTTTATTTTCATTTAATTTTAAATAAAAAATAATTATAACTTATTCAATTTAACATTTATAACAATAAATAAAATTACTATTATATAAATTATTTAATTTAAAATAATATAATTATATTCATGATCTGGTCCACCCCCCATGATCTGGCCTAAATTTTATTTTCTTGGATTTTTTTTTTTTTACAAAATATAAAATCCTTGTTTATTAAATATTCAAATTGGCAGCCAATAACCAATAAGGATAGAATGTCCTCAATATAATCCAAATGGAATTAATCCATGGTGCACCTTAATGTGTTAAGTTATCAGTTACCTCCCTGAATTTTATTGCACCTTTCTAAGAGTGATTATCTATTGAAGTCTTTAAAAAATGATACTTTTAATTTTTGTTCTTTTTACATTTTAATTATTTTCAATTAATTAAGTGGATGTTACACTCTATAATTTACTAATAATCGACTTTATATTTTTATTTCCAAAAACATATACATATTCAAATAAATTCGTCTATATTTATGCATAATTAATATCTTTATATGATTTTTATACACTAAAAATATAAAAGGATTCATATAATCGTATATTATATCAACAAAAACAATTTATTTTCAATTACTAATATTTTTTATATAAATATATTAAAATTAAACTCGTATTTCAAATCAATTTAAAACCTTTTTTTAATAATAAAATCTCTATTAATATATGAGAATAAATACTTTTAATTTAGGTGAATATTTTAAGAAAAATTCTATAATTATCTTTATATAAAGATGTTTTTTTTATGATTACATAGTAAATTATAAGATTAATTTTAATATATTATAAAAATATTATTTTTATCTTCATCTGAATAATTATTTTTTTATATATTATGTTTTTAAAAACAAATATTTTTAACAAAATATATTTTTGAGATCTTCAGGAGAACATGTGTCATTTAATGCATATTTATGGTGATGTTCCACAATTTCTCTTCAAATAAAATTCATGGGTTCCTTCAACTCCTTCAAGGCTTGAATCTTAGCCAATACTAGACCTACTAAAGGGCCATCTATGAAGTGAGAGAGTTTTACCAAGTGCTTCAAAAAGAGGGAACATTGGTACACTGTACATTGTTTTATTCCCCTACTCATCATTATTACATTACAAAAAGTAACTTGTAACTTGTGAAAACGGTTGCACCAAATGACCAAAGCCTGTGTTTTCAGCTTTATTTTATACTTAGCTAATTTAAATTCGTCGAATAATCAGTTTACTCGTTCCCTTGAATAAGTGTTAAAAATTTGAATATCGTCTTATACATGTGTTCGCTTGTTCGACTGTCGAACGGGTCGGGTTAGTAAAGTGAGCGAGACGGAAAAAATCTGGATTTGGTTGTTGGTGAACGAGTGAACCTTCCGGGTCCCGGATCAGTATCGAATGGTGAAGAGCTGGAGTCTCGCGATCTCCTGAGTTGTTGTGATGTAAGGATGGAGCCACCTGCAAAAAAGATTCCGACACCTAAATCAGAATCCGTACAAATAACAATAAAGGTGAGTG
>NC_029778.3:2455735-2456929 GCF_000817695.3 Arachis duranensis
TTCTGCTCCTAAGATGGGTCCCCACAAGGTAAGACCTGCCTTTTAGAAAGTTTTCCTCCTCAGCTGTCATGTGCCTTGTTAGAGAAGAGGGAATATTCGGGTGTTCCTCTCAATTCGGGTCTCATGTACTTGCCGGGACGACGCGCCAACTGGACCGGATTGAAACATGTAATAATTGATTGGTCACAACAAATCTTTAAATATAAATCAAATTCACGATAGATTAATCATTAATTTGTCGAATTACGTGATACCGTGAACAATCGAAAAAACTTTCCTTTATATTTCAAAACTTGAAATGAAACGTTTATTTTTATTTTTTTTTTCATTTTGTATTCCCTAAGGATATTGTTTGCAGTTGTAAGTAATATTATTCTGCTGGTTTTAGTTGGCATATAAATTTTGATGCATGAATCATGTCCACATGACTTAATATCGAAATAAAAAACTGAGAGTTTGAGATGTGGTTTCCAATTTCCAATGGGTGATTTTTTTTTGTTTTAGTATTCTTTAATGGGGAATCAAAAGATTGTATGATTAATACTTGGGAAACAAAAAGGAGGATGTATTGGCAGCATTTTTAAAAAGAAAAAGTATAGGATATAACATATTATCTGCTAATTTATTATCAATAATGATTAATTATTATATTTTAAACACATATATAAAGAGATATATCTAAAAATATATTTATAAAGATATTTTTATTAAATACAGTTTTAAAAAAGACATTTTTATTAGATACATTTACAAAAATACTTCTATTAAACACACTTATAAATAAAAGTTGGCAGATGTTAGCAGAAATGTTGTTGGTAACGTAACGGGATTGAATTATTTACATTTTAAAAATAAATAATTAAATTTTATATTATATTTATATACATTTTTCAAATTATTTACATTTTTCAATCAACTTCTTATATAGTTATGGTTACAAATTATATCCGATTTATACGATAAATAAGATAAGTAATTTATGATAAAATTGTGAAAGAATAAAAAAATGATTGATTGTTGATGATTAAATTGAATTATGAAAATAACATTATATATATATAATATTGCCTACAAAAGATAAAAGTAAAGATAAGATAAGAAGATAATAAAAAAATAAGATAAGATAAGATAATAAAAATTAAAATTATAACTTAATTTATGTATTCTATTGGGTTGAACTTATGGACTTCAAAA
>NC_029778.3:2457044-2458079 GCF_000817695.3 Arachis duranensis
TAGAAGATACATGTTAGAATATCTAAATTATGATATTTTAACAAGTATTGTCAAAATTAAAAAAATTAATAATATTTTTTATTTAAAAAAACTGTTATTAAAATATAAAAAAATACGTCTTTAATTTTAACAACACCTGTATAATTACTATAACCACCAAAACATCTTTATATAAAATTTAATTTATTTATTTAAAAAAATCTATTAGAAATAGTTTACTTTTTTCAGACTCAGAGGATTATATTTACAAATCTTGATTAAGAGAATTAATAGTAAAGGAAATCTTGTTTAATCTTAATTACAGCTATTATTGACTTCAAACTGAAGTAATTAAACTTGTTACTTTCCATGTGCAAAACTTATTTAGCACTTAGATTACTAATTTTATATTATTAGCAAAATTAGCTGCTTCTTTTTTAATAAACGAAAGCAGTGTGAAATCTTCAAATGAATATAATTTGGCCATTTGTGCATATACAAATTTCATTTAAAAACAAAAAACAAATAACAGAAAAAAATTTCGAGCCTAACTTTAAGATTGGCTTGGAGGTTTTCCTTCAAAAGAAAGGAACATAGTTCATCACTTTTGGGCTCGAATTGTGTGTATATGTTGAAGTCAAAATAACCAATAATAGGAGTGAGGAACCTTATAATAATATACAGATTTATATATGCAACAATTTTGGCCATAAAAGAAGGGTGACCAATTATTTCAAGCGATATATAAAATATTCTTTTAATTTTTACAATTTTTTATGTAGGCACTTTTCTATGATCAAAGTAAGCATTCGAGTACCCTCAATAATGTTGTGTTTTTAAGCAGATGACTAGGAAGTAGGAGTAATGCTTAAACTAATAATCAAGTTTTATTAAACCTTATTAAAGTTTTTAAAAAATATTTGTAAGAGATTTTAATATATAAATTAGCAAAAATTTAAATAATTTTTTAATAAATTAATAGATAAAAAAATATGAATTTGATAAAAAATTTATAGAAAAAAAAGTATTATTACTTATAAAATTTTTAACTGTAAG
>NC_029778.3:2458240-2463558 GCF_000817695.3 Arachis duranensis
AACTGTAAGTAGTTAGTAACATTTTTTTTAATTATTTTGAAAGTTATTTTATATTAAAAAAATTATTGATTCATAAATAATATCTGAAATAATAGTGTCAATGAATTATAGCTCAAATGACATAATTTTTTCATACTCATCTAAGATAAAAAATAATAATTTACTCTCTAAATTGAGATGGATATAAATTATAATATTTGTGTTTTAAATAAGTAGAATAAATTTATCTATATCTTTTTCAATGTTTTTAAGTAATTTTTTATTAATATTTTTGAGTAATTAACTATTTATGACCATGAAAGATTAAGACGTTAATAATACTGACCATGACTAATTTAAATTAACTTTATAACTATGAAAGATTTGTTCCGTTTGACATTTCTAACCAAACGTCAATTTTTTAAATTTGCCATTACTAAGACTTTCTACGTGATTGTTTATTATCCAAGATGTCATTATTTTAACAAACCAGAAACTAATTCAACGCCACATTCCCCTTTCCATTCCAATTCAATATCAACCCAGGAAAATAATATAATCAAATCAAATTTCAATTATACATTTTAAATGCTAGAAACATGATTGAAAGAAAACACAACATAAGTCCAGTAACAATTGACAAAATTCATATCCTAATTTTTATAATATCTCCCTTAATCTTTTCTATCTTTATAACTACTTTCATAATAAACATAAAAGAAGAAGCATGATAAACGCAGTCTTATCATAATCGCAGAAAAAGCATGATAAACGCAGAAGAAGAAGCACGATTACTATCATAAGAAATCCAGATTCTACTTTTATAATTATATTCTCAATCTTTCATAACTAGGGTTTAAGATTTTTGAATAATTCATACACTTATGAAAAAGAAGCACATAGGGTCATTATGGTAAAATTAGACAATAATGTCACATTGAAAAGCCAAGTTAAAAGGATACTTGCTACGTAGGAAACCTTACTAATGACAAATCTAAAAAATTAATGTTTGGTTAATTAGAAATGTCAAACGGAGCAAATCTTTTATGGTTATAAAATTAATTAAATTAGTCATAGTCAATATTATCAGTGCTTTAATCTTTCATAGTTAGAAATGAAGGATAAGTTTTTTTTTTTTCTAAATCATAACTTTAAGTATTTAGGCTAAAGTATAAACATGTGAAGTGAAGGATATGAAAAGTTAACTAAGACATCATGATATGAAATGAAAATCTGAAATTAAAATTATAAATAGATAATTATTTTGTGGTTAAATATATAATATTAAAAATTATTAAAAATATTTTCTATAACATTTTAAAATGTAATATTCCGTAGAGAGAATATGTTAACAAAAATTGTTGACTCTCAGATTGAGAGGGACAAAAAAAATGTTAGTTTCTTTGACAAGACCATAAACTAAAAAATATACAAGAATTAAAGGTATATTTATTAGTTGAGGAGAAAAATATGATAAAAATGTNTATTAATTTTATTTTAATTTTTTAATTTTGAATTAAAGATAAGTGTTGTGTAATACAGTATTATTAGAGAGTTGTGTATTTAACATTATTAAAAAAGAGATCATGGATAGAAGATTCATAATGGGGCTAATTTTTTTTTATATTGGTTAAATATATGTGTAATATATTGATATTGAAAGATTAGGTTTTTTTTTTTATATGATGTTTTATTCAAATCAGACGGTCCGATTTATTTGAAGAAAAAAATAAACTACAAATCGGAGGATCCGATTTGCTTGAAGAAGAAAATAAACACCAAATCGGAGAGTCTGATTTGTATTTTTTTTATTTTTTTTAATTTGTTAAAATGAAAATCGGACGGTCCGATTTCAACATTAATTTTTTTTATTTTCAAAATTACAAATCGGACCGTCCGATTAAGATTTTTAACTTTTTTTATTTTTTTTCCAAACTCAAAACGGAGGGTCTGTTTTCTGCTGATACCATATATATGAAAAACATCTCTCTTCTCCAGAGTATTGTATTACTACTACATTCTCTTCTCCATATCAAAAATAAAAAACGTCATAATGGAGTTATCAATTTCTATACTCTAAAAATTCAAAATTTTCTCTACTAAAGAAATTGGACCATCCAATTTCATTGTTATTCATTTATTGAGCAAATCAAACCTCTAATTTTACTACTTGTAATTAAAAAAAATGTCACATTATAATACAACACACCCTTCTTTCACATATAACACACAAACTTAATTCATATATAAAAAAATAGCCTTTTATTTTATTTTAATTTTATTTTAAAAGTTTTTAATTTGTATTAAATATATCTCTAACAGCTAAATTTTTAAAAAATTTAACACTAATTTAATAATAATGTATGACAAATATATCTGGTTAGTTTATATTAAAAGTTGTTCTTGTGAAAACTGTTGCTAAATTAGTTCTAAATTTTTTGAAATATTAGTCGCGAAAGATATTTAATGCAAATCAAAAAATTTTAAGACAAAATTAAAACTAAATAAAATGTAAAGGTGTTTTTAAAATTTTTAACAATTTTTAAAAACAAAAAATATATTTTATCTTAAAAAAAAAACTTCCAGCTAAAGGTTGCAAATTTTGTATATGGCTTAAAATTTGGATAAATTCTCTCAAAATGAATAATACAGATTACTTTTTTTAAATATTGTTTGTATTCTAAAATCGACTACTATGTATTTATATAAATATTTTTATTATTTAACTCATTTTTAATATTTATTTTATATTTTAATATATATTTTATACTAATAACTCATTTTGGTAATTAATTTTGGTATACATTTAACATGATTGATTTTAAGAACTTGGTTTAAATTTTTGCAAATCATGAAAAGCAATTTGTAAATTACAAAAAAGAAAATAATTTTTTTTGTGTTTTCTATATTTCTTAAGTTGGGGGGAAAATGATAGTTTTCTTTTGCAATATGTAATTATTTTTCTTAACTTTTTACATGCTATAAAAAGCATAGTAGCCAATATCCTTGTACCTCCTATTTTGGTGAATGATGACAACTAGAAAACTATTTAAAAAGTAATTTATGCCAACTAAACACATTGTACAAGTTGAATTTAAAGGTGTTAAAAAATGTTACCACCACCATGAAAAACTTAACCTAAAATACAATATTAGGATAACCCAATGAACGAATAATGGGACCCAAACCCAATGAGCATGATTTGTTTGATCTCTTTGACAAAGGTCATAACCCTCTACCATGTAGGGCAAAGGTGGTTGACCATCATGAATTGCTCATTGCTATCCCTAACCCTAAAGTGGACCCTACCGCAGCTGACCAACCCAACACACCCACCCCCTCTTCCTTTCCCTTCTTCCCAAGGCCACACCCTAGAATTGAAGGCCATGCATGCCCTTTCTTTTCACTGAATTTTCCAATTCCAAAAATTAAAAATTAACGTGTCATAAATATGAATTCTATTTAAAAATTTGTCGTTAATTAATAAGTTATTTTATATACAAAATAAAATTCAAATTTTAATACTTATTTAAATGGATAAATAAATTAATTATTTGACCAGTACAAGTTGGTTGGTTATATATGATATGACTTAATGTGAAGTAGATAATTGAGAACGATTAGATAATTTAACTGGTTAAACTAAATTTTTATTTAACGACTCTCAACTATCAATTTCACCCGAAGTCGACTACACGTGAGTTTTTACCTTATATATACCCCTATTTACTTTGCACATATTATTCTCACATGAATGTTTTAAAAGGTTATTAAAATTAATATTTTAACCATAGTTCTTACTTCTTAGACACTCGTTAAAAATAATCTACTAAAAGTTATATAAAAATTTAAGAATTAGTAGATGCGCATATAAATATTTTAAGGAAAAATATAAATAAACAACAACTCTCATCTAATCCAAATAAATTACTATTGAATTATATATTTAAATTTAAATAATAAATTGATAATTAATTTATGAATATTTTATATAAGATAATCTCATGAAATTAATATTTTATATATTTTATATAAGAGGGATTAGTGAGTTACACCATGCTGCTAAACCACCGTAATACAAACCGGTCGATTTGGTTTCGGTTGAACCGAACCAGTTATATATGGTTTTGAAATTTGAACCGAACCGGTTTCATAAGGTGTCACGTTTGAGTGTGGGACTGTGGGGTAATGGGTGGACAAAGAAGGGAAGCATCAAAGGAAGGTGGGTCCCAGTCTCGTAGGTCATGGAGGCACTTCTTACCCACACCTGTGGCTGTACTCTCCCTTCTTTATCATTACTTCCCCACACACCTGTCCTTCTTCCATTATTTTTTGCATCTTCCAACATTTTATTTTATCTTATTATTAACATATCAATAATGTAATCACACCCAAAAATAAACCTCTCTTAAGTTGATGTATGTTGGACACCAATAACTCTATTGGTGTAAAAAGAGAAACAAAAAAATACATTTTCTTTCATCTTAAGGTATTCATTATAAAATTTAAAAAAGCATATAAAAGTTTTTTTTTTTAGTTTTAACATGTTAAAAAAATTCTCTTATAACTTGACCATAAAAAATATTATTGGTAAAATTTATAGGATAAAATATTAACAATTATCTTATTATAAAAATATGTTTTTTTTTTTTTATTATACTTTTAATTTGATAAATTTCTATAGGTAAATATTTAATTTGATCTGTATACATAGGGATGGAAGTGAGTCAAGCCGGCACATGAGCTAGTTCGAGCTCAACTCGTTAATAGCTCGATAAGTTAAGGTCGTGAGCTAGTGAGTCAAACTTGAGCTTGGAATTGAGCTCATAAATTAAATGAGTCGAGCTTGAATTTAAGAAATAGGCTCGATTATTAATGAGTCGAGTCGTGAGCCAAGCTTAATTTTTGTAAGCCGAGTTTAAACTTGGTCTAGCTCGACTAAGCTCGACTCACTTCCAGCCTTATATATACATAAATAGACAAACTAGTAGACTAACTATTAAATTAATTTAATTTAAATTTTAAATATTGACAAGTATTATATAACTAATTTAACTAAAAAATATTATATTTAATTTAACAGGCATATTAATTTAAGTGTTCACCTTTTACTTTTTTTTATTTTTGTAATTGTAGCTAATAAAGTATGATTGATTAAATCTTTAATTTGAACATGAAAAGAAAAAAGGAAAAAGAATTAAAAGGAAGAGATGGAACTTGGAAGATGAGGATGAGAAGGATGAGGATGAGGATGAAGGGTTGAGAGGTGGGTTGGTTCACTTGTTTGGTAATGGGTGGTGCAAGCAATTGCAATGGAATTGATTTGGGATGGTGGGAAT
>NC_029778.3:2463645-2469066 GCF_000817695.3 Arachis duranensis
CCAGTTTTTATAATTTTTTGTATTTTAATCAAGTAAAATTTAGAATGATATTTATTTATTTTCTATTATTAATTTATTATATTAAATATTGACATAATAAGATGTACCACATAAATATAATTATTTAATGTATCATATCAGTATTTAAAGGTGCAGCTAATAGAAATGATTAAAATATATTTTTTTATTGTACCAAAAAAATTAAAAATATAACAAAATATTTTAAATAAATAAACAATTATTTAAGGTCAAAAGATAGATAATAATTATCAAGTAATATGAATTAATAATTTTACCTTCTATAAAAGATCATAAAGTTTCTTGATATAGTAGCTATTTTTTCTTTTTCTATTTTAATTAATAGTCTGAAATTTGAATATTGGATAAAAGAGATTGATATTAAAAAGACAATGATAAAAATGTTTTAAGTGGAGATTATTTTTTCTGTTGATTATTTTTAGTGTCCTAACTCCTAAGGTATGAAGAAACTCAAACTAACCTTATCCTTAGTTAATTACTACAATATTTAATGAGCTACCAGATCCAGGGATTATCCATACCCCTGTGTAGATTCATTATAAAGTTATAAGGAATTCACATGCCATGTGATTATTAATTAATGGATATCTATCATGAGGGTTTCGAGCAAATATGATAGATTAGGGAATAAATTATAATTTTTTTTATGGCGAAAATTTTATATATGTCCAAATAACTTTGATAATTAAAGATTGAGTTGGTTAGTTTGATACAATTATTTAACCAGGCATTTTTATTAACTAAAATGAATATCAAAGTATTTTTATAATTATTAATGCTTATATATTTCACCATAAAAAAATCATTTAGTCATATGATAAGAGTATTTTTTATTAAAAAGAAATGGATTAATTACCAATCTTGCTAGTGAATTATCAGAAAGCTGATAAAAATAATTTTTAAATTGTTTAAAAAATTTAATTTTAATGGACTGTTAATGTAAAATAATTTTATATGTGCATTTAATTATGTAACATTATATCATTAACTACATAAATGATCATCCAAAAAAACATATAATTTTGTAATGAGATAAATACTAAATTGGTACTCGAAAAATTTTGACGCTGACAAAATGGTACTTGACTTTTGTTATTGACAAAATAATCTCTGAAACCTTTTAAATTTTAACAAAATTACCCTTAACATGAAAAGATGACATCACAGTGAACGGAAAATGCTAATGTGACCATCGAAAAAGAGCTTGGGTGACATTAAAACCACCACCAATCCCTTATTCTTTTTCCTCTCCTTGTCCTTTTCCTTCTTCCTCCTACCACCAACCCATTCTTCTTCTTCTTCTTCTTCTCATTTGACACCGGCGAGGGAGGCAGGATGCCTGCAACGGGGACGCAAGAGTACGACCCACTGTGGCGTAATAGAAGAGGGCGACACATTTTCTCATGGCTGCTGCTTCACTTTCGAATCTTTGTTCTCCTCTCGCATCAACTTTTGCGCGCCACCTCCACCACCATCAATTATATATCGAAATCATCTTCGTTTCCTCTCTTCTACAACAAAATCCTCCCTGAACCCACCGCCACCGCCACAATATGTGCCGTTAGCTCCCACAACCACAACTCTCCAATCTCCAAACCACAACAGCACCAACACTTGTCTCTCTTCTTTTTTTATGATGACGTCGAAAAATCACGTGAAGAGTACAGCGTTGCTGGAATCTACGGTGACCCAGAAGCCTACTGCCTCTGCTACCTCGCTCCCCACACTCTCCAATGTCGCGGTTAAAAAGGTGCCGGATGCAGCACTATAGCCAGAATAGTCTGTGTTGGCTCTCAAGTCATCCACTGAAATAAAAAGCAAAACTATTTGTTAAATTTCCCTTCCATAATCAATACATCCAATTATAGGAGGAGGAGGAGGAGGAGGAGGAAGGATTGGTGGTGCTTTTTAACGTCGTCGGAGCTCTCTTTCGACGGCCATATTAGTATTTTTCGTTTATGACGTCATCTTTTCATGTTAAGAGTGATTTTGTCAAATTTTAAAATATTTCGAGGACTATTTTATCAATAACAAAAGTCAAAAATCATTTTGTCAATACCAAAATCTTTCAAATACCGATTTAATATATACCTCTTTTATAATTATATAAAATAATTTATATTATCTATATATCAAAATTAAACTATTGTTTAAAACAGTACAAAAATATCCAAATATAAATAAAACTTCTCCCCTCCTCCGACATTCTCCCATTATAAATAAAATTCAAGAAATCAAACTAAAATTTTTTTGTTACAAAAATTGAACAAGTCGAGTTTTATTTTTAATTTCAATTCTGACCATAAATTCAAAATCTATAACAAACAATTTCAAAATATAATTAAACAAATATCTTTATAAAAATATTTTTTTAACATTCATTAAAATAAATATCTAACATAATATGTTATGTTATCTCTTAAGGAAATAATATAACAACAGAAAATAAATAATTATTTTTTAATTTGTTTATATATATATATATAAGCAATTATTTTATAGAGACTGACAACACAAAGGTGCATGTAATCGAAGGGTGGCGGTGGAGCACAATAAGAGAAGCCAATGCAAGTGGAGGGTGGTGGGGCCCGTTTCGAAACGCGCACGGCAGTTGGTGGTGGCTAGCTACTCGGAAAACAAATGAATTTGGAACGCTTTCTTTTTCATTCTCTCAATTGCGCGGGAAAATCATGCATCTCCCGCGCTATTTCTTCTTCATCTTGGTCGGTTACGCCTTTTATTTTTTTTTTATTTATTGTTTATTATCATTAATTATAATTATTCCATCAAATCCACCACTAATTCTAATATGCTACTTCGCCACCACTCATTTTCACCACCCTCATCTTCTAACTTTGATTTTTCTTTTCATATCAACTTGCCTAATTCCTTTCTTCTCTGCTTTACTCCCCCAAATTGTTCAACACATGTTATTTTCGTTAAATTAAACAATTATATATTGACTATCACACCATAGTTAACACGGCATACCATATATATGTTAAAACTATATTTTATAATTATAATTAATTTAGTAATTATTTTTTATTTACACATAACATATTCCATGTTAAATGAATGAAATTGTAAGCTGGTTCCTAACTATTTTTTTGTTACTAATAAATTAGTTTTCGACAAAAATAAGTTCACAAATTAGTTTTTTTTTTAGAATATTAGTTAAATAATTTTTTTTCTTAACAAAAATTAGGACAAGTTATTCAAATAAAATAATTAAAATCCAAAATTATTAGATTGTAACTTTTTTAAATTGAAGACATAATTACAACTTTTTTATATTTATACAAATTATTACTAGTAACGAATTCAAAATCAACATAAACCGCTACAATAGAACAAAGCATAAATCACTATAAACAGTAACGATTTATGCGAATGATAAATATGACACATAAATTATTATTGCCTGCAATGGTTTATACTTTATTCTATTATTCCTTTAGAATGCTGTTGCATGTAAACCCAGTTAGTAGTAATGATTTATGTTAAATTTGAATCTGCTGCTACTGGTAGCAATTGCGTTTTCACTTTGGAAAATTTGCAATTTAGTAATTTTGGGTTCTAATTATTTTATTTAAGTAACTTGTCCAAGAAAGTAAATTAATCTTTTATGATAGTGTTTATAATATGGCCCAAAAAATTTAGGGTAAATTATTTTATTAAAATTTGACCAACATTTAATCAGTAAAAAAAAATTGAGTAATCTCATATTATTAAATATAATCTCATACTAATAAATTAATTGCTAGATACAAATCACAAAAATTATTGATCTCTTAGCATTCTTCAAGTTATATTCTAAATAAATCACTCCAATTCTACAAAATATTTAAAAAAGATCCAATAAATCCAAGTGGCAATTGTTAGAGTGATAATTACATTATAGGAAAGTACAAGGAGCCAATGGAATATTTATATAGGGGTGCACATGGGTTGGGTGAAGCCGGGTTTGATGAGATCCAGACCCGACCCGAAATATACACCGAGTCTATTTATTATACCCGAACCCAACCCTAGACCCGATGAAACCAATATACTTTCGGGCCACAATTATACCAGGTGAAAATCGGGTTGTTAACATTACATTACTTTGATACCTTATTGTAAGATAGCATGTGAAAATATCCAAATTTCCAAGACTCCAACCATTATTTAACATGGTAAAATTCACTTAGAAAAATATAACAAGAACCAACCCTTCTTTAAAATTAAAGCATAACCACAATCAATACTAATATTGTCTAATAATACCAAATATTTAAATCAATACAAATAACACAATATTATGCATTAGTCTAAAAGTCTTATGCATTCTAAACATAAAACATTAACTTATAGTCTTATAATGACTAATAATACAAAATATTAAGGTTTACAATACTTAAATTCTACATAAGAATAGTCATGATCCATCACTAATAACACAAAATATTAATTGTGTATGATGACCGGGCCACCGGGCCGACTTCGGGTGAGCCGAGCTATGTCCCGGACCCGATCCGAAATAATGACCGGGTCTATTTTTGAGACCCTTACCCGACCCTAAACCCAATAAAATCACACCAAATTAGCTCCTAAAGTGTTCGGGACCGGGTCGGGCCTTCGGGTCGGACCGGATCTGTACACCCCTAATTTGTAATGGAGATTTATGGAGTATTAGAGATATAATCTTTAGTGTTACCTTTTTTTATCGTCTGAAACTTTTGGGATGAGTTGTATCATGATATGGTATTAAAATTCTAGATCTAAAAGGTAAAGAGTTTAATCTTTAGTAGTGAACCCAAAAATCAGTTTTACATATTATATAAATAGTTCATTGACTCCTTAACAAGACTCTTAAATTATCATTCTACATTTATAAATATCTTTTTTAATTCAGGTATTTTTTAATTTTAATCTATTTAAATTTTAAAGTTAATGCTAATTTAAACATCGAAAGACGTGAAAATAACTTCATTTCTTTTGATAAACAAATTAAAACTTTTATCCAAAAAAGTATAGAGTTGACACCTAAATCCACATGCTGTTAGTTTTGGATAATTCCACAAAACAAATAGTATATAAGCAAGTCCAGTACTTTTATTAATGTAATAGTAATTAATTAAAGGAATGTATGTGCATGTAGACTAGTAGTTTAAAGTATTAGTTTATTACTAACAGTTCATATACAAATTTAAATCAAAACTATTTATATACAGTATATTTTTAGCATCCTTGCTCTTTACCTTTTTCTGTTAGTTCTGTCATTTTATGTATACTTGTCGGTACTAATAAATGCTTGGAATTAAATACATAAAGTAGTTTCGTTTACAAACTTAATTTATGAAGGGGAATTCAAAAACATGAAAGGTAGAAATTAGAATT
>NC_029778.3:2469094-2476738 GCF_000817695.3 Arachis duranensis
AAAAAATAAAACGATAGTTGGAAGTTTGGAATGCCTTTGTTCACTCTAAGATTCCTTTTACAATTTGCCTTCTTTCATATTATATAATTAGTAATTAACTTGAGTTCGTCTAGGTTAGGTTATTAGTTCGCTTAAACAAGTATTACAAGTTCAAATATCGAATTCATACATATAATAATTTATTGGTTACGAACAAATTTTTAAACAGAGTTTAATACTGTAGTGAATTAGTTATTCGTCTGCTAAATTAAAAGATACCGTGAAAAACAAAAAATATAAAAATAGGATAAAATATACTTTTTGTCCTTCAAATTTTACAAAAATTTTAAAAATATCCCTAAATTTTATTTTGTTTTAATTTTGTCCCAAAAATTTTTGATTTGCATCAAATATACTCTCGACGACTAAATTTTCAAAAAATTTAAGACCAATCTAATAATAATGCATAAAAATTATGCTTGATTTGCTTGTGTTGATGACTGTTCTTATGAAATTGTTGTTGAATTAGTCTTAAAATTTCTGAAAAATTAGCCGTCATGGGTATATTTGATGCAAATCGAAAACTTTTAGGACAAAATTAAAACAAAATAAAATTTAGGAGTATTTTTAAAATTTTTGTCAAATTTCAGAGACAAAAAATATACTTTATCCAAAAAAAATATTATATAATTAGTATGTATATTCAAATCTATGAATTTGGAAATAAATAGAAAGGGAAATGGATATGATTGAATTGGAATCAGTAAATATGGCAAACCAACCACTCTATCTATAAGAGCAAGTGGATTTGTCTTGTTCCAGCTGTACATAGAAACCTTGCAGACTGCATTTAAAATTTTATATAATATGTTTCCATTCATTAACTTTTTTGAACTAAGTTTATAAATTCCAACAACAACTTCTATAGTAAACTTCATTATAATTATTTTACATCGTTATTCAATAAAATATATGTATTTAAAAAAAAATTTAAATAGTAGATTTTAAAATTAGTTTTTTTATATAGTAATACACGGTTAATTATTTATATAATTTTTTTTACACTGATAATGTATATAAATTAAATTATTTTATACTAATGTAAAATAAAATGATTTTGCAGTATGGATTAATTTTTGAAGGGAACTCTACTTAAAAGGGTAACTGAAAGGTAATTAATCATATCATAGTAATAAGAAGAAAAATATTGTTTAATGCTGTGAATACTTGCAGTAGAATATATATTAGATTTTTTTTTTTGGAATTTACACCGTATAAGATCTCAAATTATATGAATTTTGCAATTCAGGCTGAGGCCCATTTAGCCCATTATACAATACTCAGCATATCCATACTGTTATGATAGTTAGGTCCATGTAGTTGGGTTTCTATTGATAAAGGAAAATAGCTTAGCAATACCCAAAAGAAAAAAGAAACCAGGTTTCTTGAGTAAAAAGTCCGCATTCCAAAAAGGCAAAAACCACATATTAGGTAAATAAATGGAGTTGGGAATATTGTAAGAAATAAAAAACAAAAAAAACAAGTTGGGGCGGATTCGAAAACCCGTAAATGGAGCTCAGTATCGTCACAGATTAGTTTTTGGCTTGTCAGGTTAAGGAATACCTTAAAAAAAAATCAGTAAATTATGTATTCATATATAAATATATGTATTAATTAATTTATTTTTAATATGTATTTTATATTATATATACTAATGAATGATTTTGTTAATTAATTTTAATATTAACTTAGTATAGTTATGTAAAAAGCATAAGGATTTGCAATTCAATCTTAAATTCCATGTGACCAAAAAGAATATTAAATACAAATCAATGTCGAGTATATATCAAAATTAGTTATTAGTGTAAAATATAAAATATACATTAAAAATAAATTAAAATACATATATATTAATATATAAATATATAGTAACTAATTTGGTGACTGATTTTTTTTTTAATCACCGTAACATTTTTTGATACCAAAATGGCAAAATCCATCCCTCGGTGTCACACAAATCCAACTAATCTGTGATAAGTCTGAGAAGTAGGAAGTAGCCAACATTCACACAAATCCAAATAACCACAATGCATAGAGGTTCATAGATTTTCAGCTTTATAATTTCCTTTTGCCATGTTTCTGATGAATTAATTCATATATGTATAAAGCACCACATGACCTTTCAATTTTTTAATTAATCAAATTTTAAATACATGAGATGAAAACCTATCATATCAACTATCACATGATATCAAAGGCATTCCCGTTATTCAATCACCCGAAGATATCATAGGGGTAAAGGGTTTTCCAATTTTTGCCTTGATTGGATCGTTCTTATTTTGTAGGAAATGGACAACGAAAAAGACATGGAGGATGTGCAAATTGCATCAACCACCAAGTGGGTCTTTCAATTCCGAATATCAAACATCATTCATGATTATGCTTTGATGGTTTGGCAGGTTATTCTACTGATAGGAAAAACGAAATTAATATACCTGAAGATATCTTTATTCATGATAACGAAGATGGTTTCAATTTTTTTAGTTAATTTTGTGTATTCAAATTCGTTGTTAAATTTAAACAATGTGTCATTCTTCAAAAGACAATAATATTTGTTCCTATACTTGAAATTGTCAATAATATTAATAAGCACATAATGAAATTAATTAAAGAGAAAAAAACCTATTTTAGTTTTGATTCATTGTGTGCAGAGAAACATAACATTGAAATCTGAATTAGATATTATTTTAGATGTCTTCTATACTATCAATGTTTAGGTTTTTCGTCTCATCAGTTGACTCTTAAAGAAAGTGTACTAGTAATGTTACTATAAAACATTGATCAGTCAAATAGGTTATGCAATAACACAAGATTACGGTATGTAAGTTAAGTAATCATATTATTGAATGCATCACATTACTAAGAGATAAAGTACGTCGAGTGATTTTAATATCACAGATGAATATGATACCCAACAATGCTATCATTTCTTTTAGGTTTTAAAGAAGGCAATTTTCATTAGTTATTTCATTTTTTATGATTATTGACAAATCTCAGGATCAAACTTTAACAACAGTAAAATTATACTTATTGAAACTTATTTTTATTCATGGTCAACTTTATATTGCTCATTCAAAACAGAAATTACAATCATCAATATTATTTATAAAAAAATATTTAAAAATTTTGATAATAGTATATAGTTCTAAAATTTTTTGTCAATATATAATAGTCCCAAATTTTAGGTCCTCTATCAAGTTATTATTTGTCTGTATTAGTATTTTTCACATGATTATAAAATTAACCTTACTAAGTCTTTTTGTTAACATTTTTATTATATTATTAAAATATGTCTGAACCTAATAATCCAACTCCATTCTTCGTGTTCAGTATCCAGTGGGGGAATTCACACTTCCCAAATCCTGCAACACATTCAAAACAAACACATTTTCAATAAGAACTACTCAAATAAACACAATTTATAGCTACATTTTTTATTCATTTAGACTTTCTAAAAACCAGCAGTATGACCAATTTGTTATTTTCTAACTAGATCCTTTTCCGACTTTCCGACGGTTAAGCATATAGCAAAAAATAAATGATATAGTAGAAAATAACACGTGAAAAATGAAGCAAGTACATGCATGCCGTAACAAAGATCATGGTAATTTAGCACTTACTAGGAGGTTGGGTAACAACATAAGCAGCACCGCCAAAATCGCACGTGCCAGAGCCACGTGACATTTCTCCGCCGCAGCACCACCATTCGCCACACACCAGTTGCCCATGTTCGACGGCGCCGCCGCCACCTCCGCCACCGGAAGAGGAATATCATAAACCTTCTGCTCGGTTGGATAAAAAAGCCCGTAATTCCTCTCGGAAGTGGGCCCGGGCTTCTGGTTCTCGTTAAAAAGCGCGAATAGAAAAACGGTAAGTGGGTCATTGGGCCTTAAGGGGGTCCCACTCCCATTCAAAACACGCTTTACGAGATTTCCGTTATACGACGCCGCATTGGCCTCACTCGCTCCAATCTCATTGGAATCCCCTTTGGAAGGCCAACCCGTTTCCGAAACGACAACGTTCACGTCGCCGTATTGGAGTGCTGACGTGGCAGCATTCACCGCATCGATTTGCGCGTCGAACAAACTGTTATACTTGAAACCGTTACCGGAATCAACCACCCCTGGATTGTTCTCGAAGAGCGCGTAACTGAGATTGATTTTATCGCTGTTAGCAGCGTACGCGAAGAAAGGGTACACGTTCACCATTAAGTAGGATCCGGTTTTTCTGAGAAACTCGAGCATCGGTTTGATGACCGGTTCGACCAGGTCTGGTTTGAACGAGCCGGAGGAGGTAGGGTATGAGGAGAAGAGTGCGGAGAATGCGATTGGGGATGAGATTTTGATGTCGTCATGGAGGTTGAGTTTCTTGAGGGAGTTGTAGACGTTGTTCATGGCGGGAACGAGGTAGTTGGTGGTGTTGTTAGGGTCCACGAAGACTTCGTTTCCGACGGCAATGGCTTCGATTTGTGTGGCGGGGTAGTAGGCTGAGATGTTGGCCTCCACCCAGTTATCGGCGAAAAACTGGTCTCCGGCAGCGGAGGAGAGAAGCTCGTTAGGCATGGCTACAACCACCTTGATTCCGGTGTTGGAGAGTGCGGAGAGGACGGTGGCGTCGGTGTCGTAGAGCTTGACACGTGTTATTCCCTGTGAGTTGAGAAGCTGCACGACCTTGGAAGGCGGTGGTAGGTCATTAGCCACCCTGCCATAGTTGATTCCGATGGAAGGTGCAGCTTCCGAAGTGATTGAAAGAGTGAAGATTAATAATAATGAAAAAAAGAATGCAAGAGAATCAGCCATTGTATCAATGTAACCTCTAACTAACAAGAAAGAAGAGTGTGTGAGAGTAGTGGAAGTTATTATTTGGAAATGTGTGTGATTTATAAAGACATTTTTTCACTTTTGTGTAAATTTGTGTTGAATCTTCTGTTGTACCCTACACGTAGGGTGTTTTTTACGGGGCACGAGCAGGCGAATTTCTGTTGCAATGGTTAATCACGCCTACGAAGATCCACCACTAACTAATTATACTGATTATATAACAATTAAGAGGAAGTAACACTAATCTCATCGTGACTCATACGTCGCTCTTCATGGGGGAACTTCGTGGAGACGTAGACACTACTCCAGATCACAACAGTTGAAAGCTCTAAAATAGTATTTAACTAGATTTTCTATTTATTATATCTTCATATAGTTTGACCTTAAATTGATCTTATAAAATTCATTATGCATTTTAAGTTTTTAACAAAGGAGGATGTGTCATGTGTGTGCTTCGTTTGTTAAGGATATTTTAGCTTAATTGTTACTTCATATATATTTCTAACATCCTTTTATAAAATAAATACTTAAATATTTCATCAATAATTTTAGATTGAATATTTTAATTTTTAACAATTTTTTATTATTTTATAAGTTTTTAATAACTATTTTTATTAGATGAATTGATTATTCTTTCATTTCGAATGAAATGATCTATCTTATTAATTTTGCGCTTATAATGTATACAAATTAAATTCATTACTTGTATAACAATATTTTATACTATGTAAAATAAAATGATTTTGCAGTATGGTATGCTATGATTTCATAGTTCTTTGATTAATTTTTGAAGAGAACTCTACTTAAAAGGGTAACGGAAAGATAATTATTATATCATATCATAGTAATAAGAAGAAAAATATTATTTTCAGTATGTTTGGATATAAGAAAGAAAATAAAAAATAAAAAATATAATTATTTATGTGTTATTTAAATAAAAAAATAATTAAATTTTTTTTTATTAGAAATAAAAAAATAAAAAAATTTATAATGATATAAAATTACATTAATATCTTTAAGTATTTTATTTTTTCATTAATCAAAGGATAAATTTATAATTTTATTAACTTTAATTCATTTTTTTTCTATTTTTATATCATCTTTACATTATGTTTGGATCAAAGAAATTTGAGAGAAAAAAAATTTAAAAAATTAATAAAAAATAAACTTTTCTTTAATTGGATGAGAAGAGAAATTGGATGGAAGAGAAAAAAAAGTAATGTGGGACCTATGTCAAATTTTTCTCTTCAACCATGCAAAGAAAATTGATAGAAAATTAACAAATATAAATTTACTCTTTGTGTAATATAGAAAAAAAATAACAAATTATAATTTATATATAACATAGGTAAAAGTGTTAATGTAATTTTACTCTATTATAATTTTTTCTCTTTTTATTTTTTTTGTTTTCATTTAAACAAAAAATAATTTTTTTCTATTTTCTTTTCATTCACTTTTTTTTCATCCAAACAAAAAAAAAAATCTACTTCTTCTATTTTTTTGTCTCATTTTTTATTTTACATCCAAACAAAATAATGTCTTACACTATGTTTGGATCAAAGAAATTTGAGAGGAAAAAAATGTAAAGAAAAAAATAAATAGAAAAATAATTTTTTCTTTAATTGGATGAGAAGAGAAATTGGGTAAAAGAGAAAAAAAGTAATGTGGAGTTCATATCAAACTTTTCTATTCAAATCATGCAAAAAAAATTCATGAAAAATTAGCAAAGTATAAATTACCCTTTGTGTAACATAGAAAAAACAATAATAAATTATAATTTATGTATAACATAAGTAAGGATATTAATGTAATTTTATTTCTTCTTACTTTTTCTTTCATTCAGGCAAAAAAATATTTTTTTAATTTTTTTTCGTTTATTTTCTTTTCATCCAAACAAAAAAATATACTTTTTCTTCTAATTTCTTTTTTCTCATTTTCTTTCGTTCTATTCTCTTTCCTGTCATTTTTTATTTTACATCTAAATAATGTCATACATTATGTTAGGATCAAAGGAACTTGGGAGGAAAGAACATGTAGAGGAAAAAAATGAATAGAAAAATAATTTTTTCTTTGATTGGATGAGAAGAGAAATTGGGTGGAAGAGAAAAAAAGTAATGTGGGATCTATGTCAATTTGTTCTCTCCAACCATGCAAAGAAATTTGATGGAAAATTAACAACGTATAAATTTATCCTTTGTGTTATCTAGAAAAAACAATAATAAATTATAATTTATATATAGCATAGATAAGAGTATTAGTGTAATTTTACTCTATTATAATTTTTTCTCTTCATTCAAACAACACACGAAAAAAATCTATTTTTTATTTTATTTTCTCTCATTTTTTTCCTTTTATTTTTTTTTCATTTTTCATTTTATATCTAAACAATACTTTATATTATGTTTGGATCAAAGGAATTTAGGAGAAAAAAATGTAAAAAAAAAATCCTTTGATTAGATGAGAAGAGAAATTGAGTGAAAGAGAAAAAAAAAAGTGATGTAAGACCATATCAAAATTTTCTCTTCAATCATGTAAAAAGAATTGATGAAAAGTTAATAAAGTACAATGCCTTAGAAAAAATTTTTTACAAAAAATCCACATCATATTTTTTCTTTTCTTCCAATTTTCATTCTTCATCCAAACAATAAAAAATTTATTTTTTCACCTTTTTCTCTCCTTTCCATTTTCTTATCCCACATTTTCCATAACATTCCTCGTTTAATGCTGTGAAAGTGTGAATATTTGCAGTAGAATATTAGTTTTTCTTTTTTTTTTTGGACGGGAT